>NC_043963.1:34599326-34899326 GCF_902148855.1 Sphaeramia orbicularis
CATAGAATAAAAACATTTTCTATTATGTCAATTTTCTTGTGGCAAATAAATTCTCATGACTTTTAATAAACTAATTGGTCATACACTCTTTCAATCCCTGCCTCAAAATATTGTAAATTTTGCTTCCCCACCCTGTATATTTCCATCCCTGCACAGTAAATATAACATGTACAGTATGCACAAACAGTAATAACAGATGGCGCTGGGCCCGTTTGGGGGGGGGGGGGGGGGCACACAACTTTTACAATGTGAAAGTGAAATTTAAGATGCTTTACTAATTATTCTATGTCTCCTGCTGTTGTGCACCTCATTTTCCTTTTCCCTACCTTCAGAAACTTTTATTTGAGGGGGTAGGTCATTCGTTGGAATGTCAGAAGTCTTGATCTTAAATGTCGTGACGTAGCTACTCATAGACGTAACAAATTAAGCAGGAATTAAAACAGGTTGTAGAAATCCTCTTGATTTTTGCCAAAATGAATATAAAGATAGCTTTGCAGCACCTGGAGGGTTCAAATTCAACCTTTTGGAACTATTAGGGTCCAAATAAACAAATAAATGTACCAAAGACTAATAAAAAAGTGGGTTTAGCAAAAATTTAATTATAACATGAACAACCAACAAAACCTCAATTGATCATTAAGACCCGGAGTGGGAACATAACCTTAGCATCTGTTAGAGTTATTCCTCTGTCTTACAGTGGTGTTTCGAGTCTCGGATATAAACTTGACATTGTGTGTATGTCGGTGTGTTCGAAGTGTGTGCCGTCTGTGCCCTCCTGTTAATGGGTGATTGATTGTAGAGTAAGTTGTAATCAGGGAGTTACAGCATTATCCAGTTGCAGTTGCCTGAGTAGGGACAAAACAGACGGCTAATCAGGTAATTACTGATTACAATCCCCAAGGTCACTCCAAGGTGGACACACACATGTAATACACACCTTCCTGCACACACATTCACACACATGTACCAGCATGTATGTAAAAAAAAAAACAAAAAAAAAAACACAGGGTAATACACTTTGGTTGGAGTCTTTTAAACTGGTGACTGATGATGCTGTGATTTTGTTCTCCTCACACTACTCCATAAAACTGCTAATACCACACTGTGAAAATACCCAAGTTCATTCAACACCTTGATCTAATCAGCAAAATGTAGTTAAAGTCAAAATAATCATTATGCAGTAAAATGGTCCCTGACAGTGTTTCACTATTAAAGAGTCATTAGAAGAAAGGATGTAGATCTTTTTTTGTATTCAAGGATTTTATGTATCAGGAGGTAATAAAATGATCTGTCTCCTATCTGGTTCTACTATTATTTAAATCTAACCTCAAGTGTAAAACAACAGGTCTCATCACACATCGCAGAACAGATGCCAGCGTATCATTATTCATTTTACATAAATGAAACCAAAATGTGTGAAAAACTAACGACATTCAATTTCTTAGTGGTTTACAGAACCACCTTTAGCAGTAATAATTTGAAGTAACCCTTCCTCTGTAAGACTTTATCAGTCTGTTGAATTGTTGTGGAGGAATTCTGAACCACTCCTCTTTACAGTATTGCTTCCTTTCATTGTGTTTTATGGGCATGTGTTTGTGCACAGCTCTGTTAAGGTCACACCGCAGCATTTCAGTCAGGATTAGGACTGACAGGGCCATGGCAACACCTTGATTTTTTCTTCTTTTTTTTTTTTTAGCCATTCTGTTGTAGATTTGCTAGTGGTCTTGGGATCATTGTCCTGTTGCATGATGTAGTTTCAGCCAGGCTTTAGCAGTTGGATAGATGTTCTCAGATTTGATTCGGAAATACTCTGGTACGCAGAGGAGATCATGGTCCACTCAATGACTTCAAGGTACCCAGACCAGCTTAACCCACAGGTGTCAAACATGCGGCCCGGGGGCCAAATCCAGCCCACCAAAGGGTCCAGTTCGGACCCTTGGGATTAATTTGTGAAATGCAAAAATTAATCTAAGATGTTAATAATCATGTTAGTTCAGGTTCCACATTCAGAACAATTCAATCTCAAGTGGGTCATAGTAGCCTATAAATACTCACAACTCCAAATTTTTCTCTTTGTAAATGTAAATATTTTCATGTATTTACACTAAAACAAAGCATAATATTGCAAAAATATCTGAATAACCTGAACAAATATGAACAACCTGAAATGTCTTAATAGAAGTACATGCAATTTTAACAATATTCCACCTGTTATTAAATGTTTTGTGTATTTGTAGATCCACTGTGATCTGTAAGTTATAATGTACATGTGTAAATGATAAACTGAGGCCGAATATTGTTAAAATTACACATTTTTTTCAGTTTGTTCATATTATTCAGATTGTTTGAAAGGATAGTTTGTAGATGCACACATTTTCATAATGTAATTTTCTTTTTTTCCACTGTAACACACAGAGAAAAGTTTGGAGATGACATTATTTATATATTACTATAATATAAATTTACTGGTCCAGCCCACTTCAGATCAAATTTAGCTGAATGTGGCCCCTGAACTAAAATGAGTTTGACACCCCTGGCTTAACCCATAAAGACCCAAACATCCGCCATCGCCCAAAACTGTCTATTGATATACAGGGTGGGGAAGCAAAATTTACAATGAACATTTAGTTGTTTTTTCTCAGCAGGCACTACGCCAATTGTTTTGAAACCGAACATATATTGATGTCATAATCATACCTAACACTATTATCCATACCTTTTCAGAAACTTTTGCCCATATGAGTAATCAGGAAAGCAAACGTCAAAGAGTGTGTGATTTGCTGAATGCACTCGTCGCACCAAAGGAGATTTCAAAAATAGTTGGAGTGTCCATAAAGACTGTTTATAATGTAAAGAAGAGAATGACTATGAGCAAAACTATTACGAGAAAGTCTGGAAGTGGAGGAAGCAACAAAAAACGTACCAAAGCTTTTATTAAAGCTCTCAAATCCAAAATCCTAAAGGATCCAACCAAATCCATGAGAAAAATGGCAATTTAACTTGAGGTAGACAACAAGACCGTTAGAAATGCAGTAAAATATGATTTGAAGATTTAAATTCTCATGACTTTCAATAAACTAATTGGTCATACACTGTCTTTCAATCCCTGCCTCAAAATATTGTAAATTTTGCTTCCCCACCTTGTAAGCTGTAATACCTGTTGATCCACTAATCCTATCAATACATGTAAATAATTGGTGTAAAATGCACTTTGTCATCTTTTCATGGTCATCAGATATGACCCATTTGGACGTTCAGAGGCTCAGTAGTGAACGTGGAAACACCGTCATTTTCTGCAACATTGATTCACCAGTAAAACCCATGGAGCTCGATCAATGGCAGTGGATGGACACACTTGTTTTATGTTCAGTTAATGATGTATTTTACCGAAAAAGTCAATTTTTCTTCAGTTTTCTCTGTTTCTGTATCTGTTGATCCACTAATCTTATCAATACATGTAGAAAATTGGTGTAAAATGCAGTCTGTCATCTTTTCATGGTCATCAGACCCATGACCCATTTGGATGTTCAGACTCTGTAATGAACGTGGAAACACTATCATCTACTATAACAGTGAGCCTGTCTACATGCACACCAATACTCCAATCATTATCCGATTTCCAGAGTTAGTCAGATTATTCTAAGTGACCATGCTAACAGGATAATCTGATAGGTTTTATCCAATAACAGCAGTTATCGGATTATGAGAAATCAGATTTACATACCTAGATTTCTCCCCAATACTCCGATGTCTTCATGCATGTATACAGGTTAATCTGATTTCTTTCATTTCTTTTTTTTTTACATCTGCGCATGTGTAAAAAAATCGATATAAACAGGAGTTACGCAGCATCAGTGTGAGCCTAAGGAAAAAGGTAACAAACATGGCACGTAGCAGCAAAAAATCGGCAAAGACTCACTTCTGGAGTGAACAGGAAACAAATTTCATGCTGCACCAAATGAAAACTCTCAATATCCTCCATCTGCTTGATGGGAAGAAATACAGGAATGGCAATGCGTTCCAAAAGTTGTCCTTTAGAATGTCTGAGACAAGACCGGATGTTTAGAAAATAACAGGAGGTGTACGTCTTACGTCATAACGTACGTACGTACTCTGAAAGTAATCAAATAACGGACTGAAGCATGTAAACCTTGTTTTTTTGATTGTGGCATTTCTGAAGTGCATGTAAACGCATTGCATCTGATTGCGGCAATTATCAGATTACTTCCAGTTATGGGATTTTTATGGTCATGTAGACGGGCTCAGTGATTCACCAGTAAAACCCATAGAGTTTAATAAATGACAGTGGATGGAGACATGTGTTTTATGTTCAGTTAATTATATATTTTACTGAAACAGTCACTTTTTCTTCAGTTTTCTCTCTTTCTGATATAATAACCCTCAACTTTAATTTGAGCTTTTATGAATATCTACATAATCAGTGAATTAAATATAGGAAAAGACCTGATTTTCACTGAAAAAAAGCACAATAAAGAAGATATTACAATATATGGTAATAAATAAAGAAAGGTTAAATATAGAGAAAAAAATAATTTGCACCATCATGCATTGCAGTAGCTGTGTTTGTGCTGATACAGTTGTTTGGGTTTTTGCTGAAAGTGTCGCTATGCATTATGGTCAAACATCTCTGCTTTGGTCTGTTCTGTCCACTGTTACAGAAGTGGTTTGTTCAGATGCAACTATGCCGAGAAGGAACATTGTCCTGGAAACCCTTCCAAACAAACCTGAAGAAGCTGTACTTGTTCAGTTTTTTCTGATTTGTCTCTCATGAACTTTAATATTTAACATTATAACTGAGGCCTGTAGAATCTGAGATGTAGCTGATGTTGGAGTGAATTTCCTCGTATGTCCACTACTGGGAAATTTATCCTATTCTTTTCCACTGTAGAATAATGGACTTCATATTGTTTGGAAATAGCGTAAGAACATCCCAGATTAAGGGGAAGCAACAATTGCATTGCCTCATTGTTGTTGTCTTTCCTTTTTAACCCTTTCGCGCATGAATTATAGAAAAAAGTATCTAGATTTTTTTAGATTGATTGTATTACTCAAAGTGAAGCTAAAGTTGAAATGCATTTTGAATTTTTTTTTTTTTTTAATATGGTTTTATTAAGAAGATATTTAACCGCCTGAGACCCAGGAAAGTACAAGCTTTGGCTTTTTTAAATTAAATAATTGCCTATATTGGATATCATGATGCAACAGTTTTTTTTTTTTTGGATGCATTTTTTTTTAAAATTGATGGAATGTCCTTTGCAGTGGACAGTTGTTTTTTTTGTTTTGTTTTGTTTTTTGATAAAGCTGTGAAACTCTTGTCCACAAACATGGACACCAAACTTGTAGCTGTGTCTTAGGAAGTTAAAGGTGGGATGTGAGGTGTTTTCCTGAAGCATTTTTTACTATGTTGCTTAAAATCCCAGGCACACACATTAATTAAATGCTCTAACACAAAATTAAAACAAAATTGTCACCTGTGGAACAGACAGGACTGAAAAAACACCATCCAATCATTTTGAGCGCCCAATCGAGATGATTGAACGCTGATATGTCTATCAAACTCAACTGCCATTTGCCCCTCCCCCCCTCTGCGCGTACCCCTCTTCGGGCATAAATCGTGCGTTCTCAGAGGCTTGGAGCACTGGAACAGGAAATGAAGCTGGAGCCAGAGCTTGGCTATATTAGCTATGTTAGGAGGGAAAGTTCACTGGCAAACTGTTTTGTCACTAACATAAATCACTAGGAAATGTAATGTTAGCCAGATAGGTATGACCTGGGGCTGTTCTGTAAGAGCGGAGGTGTTGGAGGAGGCTGAATGAGGTATGCATGGATTGGGGTCGGAGCCGGAGCCAGGGTGGGGGCCCGAGCCGGGGCCATACAGGGCCAGAGCCGGGGACAGAGCAGGAGCTGGAGCTGAGGCCGGGGCCGGTGAATTGTTGCTGTGAACCCTCGGGAACAAGCATTGCGCGTGCCAGTACTCTGGAGGTGTGGCTTCGGAGGGATGTCTGAAGAATGGGGTTTGGACTTTTGAATCGAGTATTTTCAAAATGTAGCTTACTCGAACCGTTTTTTCTAAGATCTCGGACCCCACCTTTAACTTTATGAGAACACTAAGCAGTCACAATTCTAAAACTAAGATGATACTTTTCTCATTGTATTACTTAGGGTCCATAGAAACTGCCCCCATGTGGTTTGGAGAAAATTGCTTTCATAACCCATGGGAAAGTGAGCTTAAACTATGTGGACGTCATGCATGAAAGGGTTAACATTGTGTTAACACACACCTGAACGCCACAGATCAGCAAACTGCCAAAACATCTACTTTTCTAGAGGTGGTCACACTTGCTGATGATCAAGGGTATTTCCTCCACAGTACCTGGGGGCAACTTACACTCATAACAGCTATAGAAGCAGTAAAAGGGCACTTAGTTGTTCTTGCACTGCTTCTCTTTTTTTGTTTCATTTTTCCTAAATAAGTAACAGACATGAAGGAATATGTTGTGAGTTGGTTTTATACCTACAATTAGAATGAAATCCATTCTTTCTCATGACTGTATATGTTTTTTTTTCTTTTTTGCATGAATGTATGTTGCATTTTTTGCTGTAGAAGTTACATGTCATTTGAACTACTTTATACATTGTTCTGTAGTTTAATCAACAGAAATAGATCTCATTCTATATGTGTTGCATCTTGCCATCTGTCCTGGATAATGGAAGGTACAATGGAACAGCTGATGTTTCTAATTGGCTCAGAAAAAATGCAGATAACTTTTCTTGAGTTTGTTAATATGAATGTTTGCCATTATACTAGACCTTTTATCTACATATGAGAGCTTCTTTCACACTTATAGTTATGCTGTGGTATTGTGGTCTCTATATGATACTTATATGATGGATGTAAAATAGTGTTTTTTTTTCTTCTTCTCTGTATTTGTTATGAGCAATACTTGTTCTGCAACTCTGTTTCTGTTTTGTTCAAGCATAAAATATGGTAAATACATTGTGACAAAGTACAATCCTTACATTTGAGGTGTAGTAGTGTGTAAATAGCCTATAAAGTAAAATAAAACTGGAAACTCGAGTAGAATTACCTAATATAGGCAACTTCTATTCCACCACTACACCTCTGGTTCTGCTACTTCTTCTACCGACTACATTTGTTCCGAGACCAACACAACAATAAGTGATTCAGCATTTGTTGGAAAAACATGACAAAGCACAACTTAATACCTAGAGGGATTTTAGTATCATTAGTAAAACAAGCTAATTAGCTCCTAATTTACAGGTGGAACAAGACTGTAGATGTCCTCTCTTAAAGTACATGATAAGGGAGTACACCAAACACTTGCATCAGTATTTGTGGACTACAAGTACACAGTGGAAGTGTCTTCATAATGTCACAACAGAGAGTATCCTAGCAACGGTGGCTCTCACTTCTCAACTGTGTTCAACTGGTGCCGGTTGAAACACTGAATCAGACGGTTGTATAGAGAACGTGGTTTTAATACTGCATTGCTCATATACACAACACCTGCACCTGTATTTATTTCTCAGATTACAGGAGGACTGTAACTATTATGTGTGTTCTTGGCGCTGCAGAGTGGACCGATGCAACTAAATACTTCTATTTAGGTACTGTAGTTAAAAGTCCAATGTGTGTGATTTAGGTGGATCTTATTTCGGTTCATTTGTCCTTATTGCATTGTTTGGCGGGGACAGTGCTCATTAATCAATAGAAAGCCAGAGCCAGAGTTAACAGGGATAGCTTTCATTAGCTGTTCCTGGCCGGATGTTGAAAGGCAGTCTAAAAACAGAAACAATCGAGAAAATGACAACAGTATTACAAATAAAACAAATCATTAATAATAATAACAAGTGGTGCCAGGCACAACAAACCCCGCCCCTTGCATGTATTGTATCTTATTTTGACATTGATCCAGCTCATGTAATGTGTATGCATGTGGTGATGTCAACATATCAATTGCCTCTATATATGTGCCATGTCTGAAGCAAATTGAAACAAAATTGATGTTTTTATAGAGATTTGAAATTTCACCAATTATAAGTAAATGGGGAAAAAAAAAAGATTTTAAAAAATTCATCAAAAATTTTAACTTTGACCTACTTTTCCCAAAATATAGTCAGATCTATTCTGGGTCACTGGTAATGTATACACCCATTTTGGTATGAATTCAACCAATAACTTTGCTGCTACAGGCATTTGAAATTTTGCCCATCATAAGTAAATGGGGAAAAAAAAAAAGATTTTAAAAATTTATAAAAAATTTGAACTTTGACCTACTGCTCCCAAAATGTAATCAGATCTATTCTGGGTCACTAGCAATCAATAAACCCAATTTGGTATGAATTCAACCAACAGTTTTGCTGCTAGAGTGATAATAAACAAAGAACGAAACAAAGAAACAAACTAGAAAAGCACTCAGAGAATGCAGACCTCCGCCAAGGCAGATCAGGTTAGGGTTCAGGTTTTTCTTTTTTATGCAGTCTTACGCTTAGACCAGGGGTGTCCAGTCCTGGTCCTTGAGGGCCACTATCCTGCATGTTTTGTATATTTCCCTCTTCCAGCACACCTGACGGTCGTTATCAGGCTTCTGCAGATCTTGATGATAGGCTTATCATTTGAATCAGGTGTGTTGGAAGAGGGATACATCTAAAACATGCAGGATACTGGCCCTCGAGGACCAGGATTGGACACCCCTGACTTAGACGTTACTTAATATGAAGTAAATCTACTTCTTAAACCACCACATTTGTGTAACTAAAGTACAGCTTCAGTTGCTTTTAAGATTGCAATTCATACCTTTTTCCAAATAAACTGTATATTCAACAGTTTATAGAGTAGTAAACATCTACAGCAGTAAAATTTAACACACACATGAATTCAGATTCATACATAACAGTATAACACAGAGTGGGGTCATTGTACTGTATGTTACTGTAAGAACACTTTGCTGATAACAGTTACTTTTGGACACTGAACCTCTACCTATAGTGCATCACTTTCTTCTGGAATATGTCTTTCACCACTACCACTGATAATGAAGTGAGAAAATAGACATACTAGTACTACACATATGGGATGAATAATCAAGTATGTACCATGCAGTAATGCAGTCAAGTATGAAACATGAGATGGTATATTAATATTATGCAGTAATGCGAACCTAAAAACATCAGATGTGGGATATTTTTACTTCTACTCTTACTTTTCATGGTCTTAAGTGTATTTTGTTGATAGTACCTTTTTGGAATGCAGACATATTACATATTGAAGAGTATTTTCACAATAATTTTTTCTGAAGTAAAAGATGTGAATAGTTTTTCCTCTACTGAAGAAGTCTCCATATATGTATGTGTGTGTGTGTGTGTGTGTGTGTGTGTGTGTGTGTGCTTGCTTGCCTTCTGTTCACCTTCGCTCTCCAGATTCTTATCTGTCACAGAGGTGGAAGGAGAAAACAGAAAAAAAGATGTCTTTCTTTTGCCACTGGGGGATCTCTAACTGTAACACCATCCATCCTCCTGTCTTTTTCTCTTATTCACACGCTTTATAATACACATCACCACAGAAGTGTGTAGAATCTTCTGTCTTTGTACCCAGACCACAGAGCTCTAACGGTCTTTGTGATTTGCAGATCTCCTGAAATGAAGACATCTTATTTGTAGCCAAAGTCTGGGCCTCAGTTAAATGTCTCAGTGGTTTTGCCAATAGACTTGGAGAAACAGCTTGGCTTGGATTTTGAAGTAAAGCGGAACAGCGATTATGCTGATCACTTCACCACCCACTGTCGACTCATTGATTCTCAGTCTATAGGCTGCAATCTCCATACATCGCTACCGATTAGAGGCTACCAAGAGCTTAACCTACTCTGAAAGGCATCCTGAAAGGCAGGACAGGGAAACAGGGATGCAAGGGCAAAGATGTACAGGGACAGTAAGATTCACCCGCTAAACTACTCTCACACAAGCCCAGAGAAACATGTGCATTCAGTCAGACACGCAGACAGGCTTCCACTAAATGCACATGGAAAGAAACACACAAACATCCAACACATGCACACACCTACATACATGCACACACACTCAAAGAGGCTCTCTAATGTGATGTGTGGAGACAGGCTGTCTGCCCTCCTTAGAGATTGTTCCACACTAAAGCTGCACTCCACGCTTGGTCTACAACACCACTACATATGGCTTGTGAAAAATTCAAGATGATAATTACAAATGTGAAATGGTTCATGTTGTCAAGCGTTCCAGCATTCCTTAGTGCTTTTCTATTTATTGGTCAAGAGAAAAATAAGATTTAATATGAATACAGCAGTTTAATACAGAGAAGGAGACTAAAAAAACAAAATCTCAAAGCATGTAAAGCAGTTCAAATGTGAGAGTTTTGTCTTTTATTACAGGTATTTGAATTGTTCTGTTTTCCATTGAGGCAGTGTGTATTAGTAAATATAATATATGCTAATACACAATATTATAGGCAAGGCTAATTTCCATCTTTAGTCCCTACATAAAACAACATAGCTCACATAAAACAGTCAAATCCAGTGTACTAGTGTAGTAAAACACATTATACATTTATACTAGAGCATATGCAAACACACATACATGCACACACAATTACAGATGGCTTTTCAACCTTTTTGACAGTTTATAATCATGAGATGTACAGTAAAAGATAGAGAAAACACAACAATTCTCAACAAAAAGCAGAAAAAAAGTATTCAAAATAACTACAGTATAATCCAGCATCCCAAATGCATTCATCAAGGAGTCGCCAAACACATATCATGGTGGCTTTTACGCGAAACCAATTTAATCTCAATTTTATCTCATAAGTGGCTTTTATTACAGACTTGATACATTAATTTTGCAGTTTCATCCCTGTTTTTATGTTCATTATGTTCATTATTATTAAACTATGGTGAGCAAGGAGGTTTTATTCTTTATATTTAATTCATGTTTCTCACTATGTTTCATCACTTTCCTGCAATTTCAATCTATTGCACAGACTGAAGGGATATTTAATGGAAACAGATGATGTGAAGGATATACCATAGAGATGAATGGGAAAGGTAAACTTATTTTCAATACAGATCATAACCTGTTTCAAGTAATGGTGTAATTAAAACAAAACAACATTAATTCCTTATGTATTATCAAATGACAACAAGTGCCACTAGTTTGTGCTAAGCATGTGTCCTGCTGCCTTACTGCAGCTCCACTACCTGCTAATGATAATGCATCCATTTGTTCATCATTATGGGTGTTAGATAGCCCCAGGCGCTCTCCCCCCCCCCCCCCCCCCCTCTCTCTCACTCTATTTCCTCTTTCTCTCTCCAGTTCAATGGATGTTGTTGACAAATTCCAAGGAAGTAAATTTGCATAAATTCACCTTGGCCAATCAGTGTGTCCTTGGTAACTCACATGTTGTTTTAACCATGATGCATTCAGTTATTAAGGTGCTAGAAGTGTATCAGATAACAGGCTCTCCAGACTTTTGTAGTATCGCTGGATCATCTTCAGTGTTTCTTGTATTCTGTTGAATTTCCAAATATGCAAGGCTTGTGCAGATGAGGAATATGTATTTTAATGTCTGTCAGGCAGACTGTTTGTGGAAGTAATGTATAAAGCTGCCAAAATAGCTTTCCTACCAGGGGGAAGTGTGTTTACAGTTGTTATTTTCCACCAAGTGCAGAAAATGAATATCTATGAAAGTTGAAAGGTGACGCCAGACAGCGAGATGCACTCTGCTCGGAGGCAGTATGATTCATGGCCTCTGCTTGAAGAACCAGGTCGACAGATAAACAAAAGTGGACTGTGAGGGAGTGACTGTGTTACCAATGACCGGCCATCTGCCGTGCACATACGTAACTACGCTTAAGTCACCTCTGTATTTCACTGTAGTGTTTGTGGGTTTCACAGCCACAAAGCAAGAGATTTAAGTGAAAGAAGGGTTGTAAGATCAAAAAGTAAAGTGTTTATGTGGATCTCACTGCTTCCAATCTTCCAAGGATGTAAAAGTGCAGTGTAATGAAATGCAAATGTGAACGATTATTCAAAAAAATGCTGTTATTCATAACATTCCTTTATGCACAGCAGGTCTTTTGTGTAAAGTGCCTCAAGTGAATACAGAACTAAATTCACCCACCCTTTCCATTGTGCTCCATGGGATGAAACTTCAGAAAAATATCAATACCAAACGAGCATATTTTTGATCCCATTTTGTCAATTTACAAGATAAGTTTAACAGCCAAGAAAGTTGCACTTTGTGGCAAAGATAATGAAGAAACAGTTAGTTTTATATTAAACAGCTGCATGAACTGCATCTCTGATCACATCTGATGCAAACCTCCGACACCAAAACAGCTGCTGCCTTCGTACATTTTACCTCAGTTTTCAAGTGAGGTGAAATATTATTAAAAGAGGTGAAAATAATGACAGTTTTTCATGTTAAATTTGCAGAGACATCTTCAACAGCTCATGGAGAGACAGTTATAATTATCACACTTTAGTGACTTCTGGTTGTGTTGTCTTTGAATTTACATATTTCCTCAGGTTTGCAAGCATCTGTGAATTTCTTGACTTGTAAAATTGTTGGTTTTTTTTCTAATCGTTATATGTGTAAACTAGAAGCACTCGGAGAGCGCAGACCTCCGCCAAGGCTGATCAGTGCCCCCCCCCCCGTGGGCCACCCCACCCCCGATCACCACCAAAATTTAATAATTTCTTCCTTATCCCACTTCCAACAAACCCTGAAAATTTCACCCAAATCTGTCCATAACTTTTTGAGTTATGTTGCACACTAACGATCAGTGCCCCCCCCCCCCCCCATTGGGCCCCCCCACCCCCGATCACCACCAAAATTTAATAATTTCTTCCTTACCCCATTTCCAACAAACCCTGAAAATTTCATCCAAATCTGTCCATAACTTTTTGACTTATATTGCACACTAACGGACAGACAAACAAACAAACAAACAAACAAACCCTGGCAAAAACATAACCTCCTTGGCGGAGGTAATTATGGCATAATTCAAAATACTTTTCTCAACTATAACAATTCGACAACTTTGTTCTCCCAAAATGAGGCTCCATGGAGTTCAACCAGAAGGGGTGGGTATTTGCCTCTCTATAAAGTAGGCAGAAATTAATTTATATTACTGTTAAACATCACAGATATGATGGGGCTTATTAATGTTAGTGTGAAACAGATTTATAATAGGCATTTAAAACTCTACTTAAATCGGCTACTGTAGCTGTAGTTATGCTTTATTATAGTTATAGGTTAACGCAGCATATGACTTTCATCACAATTTTTTTTTCAGATTTGTAAAACCCCAGTGATAGCCTAATTACAGTGCTTAATTTGTAACGTGGGAGGTGCTGGAATGCAGAGGGGGGGTGGATCTGGTGACTCTAAGTGGGGCTGGAGGTAACAGGGACAGTCTAAAATGCTTAATGTAAAAAAGCTTAACGTAGCTAAATGTCCAAAAACAGCGATTAATCACCAAATGTATTTAATAAACTGTCTCTCTATCTCTCTCTTTCTCTCTCTGTCTGTCTGTCTGTCTGTCTCTCTTATATACAAATTGTCAAGACGGAGTGAATGACTGCACTCAAACACACAGTGCTGAAGGGAAAGTGTTTTATTAACAGAAAAATGAAGCTTAACATGGACAGCATCCATAATTTTTCATTTTGATTTTAGGAGAGGTGAAAGTGGACATGATTAGAGATGTCCACACAAAATTTGGTGATAATTGATGACAGTTTTTGGACATTAAGCTTAATTAAGCTTTTTCACATTAAGCGTTTTAGACTGACCCTGTTACGTCGATGTTTCCCAAAAAATTTCCCTTCAAATGCATCTGAACACAAGGCTTTTGTGTAACTTTGATTGGGAATAAAGACAGATAACAATAAACTTCTTGTTTTGTTTTTTTCATTTAGGCTATTTACTTTTTCAGGAATCCAATGAAATAGGTTTCGGATCAGTGGTTGGAGGTGCCGGATCCTGATCCGGCTGGATCTGGCTCAAATTAAGCCCTGCTTAATTGTCACTAATCCATTAGTCTTTTCGCGTTTATGCACCTTAATTACTTCCCCTGCTGTGAACAACTTTGAAGATGACTCCATCATAAACACAGTCTGCTTGTTTACATGACAAACCATCATTCTGGTCTTTTCGGAAATTTTGTCGCAAATTACATTGTGGGAATGGCGACCAAGCTAAAGCGGTTTCACATACATTCTGCAAGAAAATGAGCCAGATCACGACAACATAAAATTATCCAGTCCACCAGGGTTGTTTTAAAGAATGAGTATAGTCGGTGGATGGCGGTAAAGGCAACATTTGGGTTCAGCACTCTTGAACAAAATTGCTGCTGTGTGGAATTCCCATTCCCAAAGTACACTTCACAACAAAATTTCCGAAAAGGCCCAAGTGACGTTTCAGTTTGTTATGTAAACAAGTGGACTGTGTTTATGATGGAGTCATCTTTGAAAATGTTCACATCGAGGGAAGGGATTCAGGTGCATAAGCACAGAAAGACTAATGGATTAGTGATAACTGGGGTATCAACGGGGTTTTACAAATCTGAAAAAATAATTTGTGATGAAAGTCATACGCTGCTTTAAATACGTAAGATTTGAACATGCTTTCATGCTAATGCTAAATTGTAGTGATTTGTTGTTGGATTTTAGGATTATACATGTTTCTACGTTGAATGTCTGGTTCTTTTTTTGTGTCGTCTTTGTCTTTCAATGTTTCGGGGCCAAGTTGTAAATAAATTGTTTTGCATCCACTTTTCATTCTGTGTTTTTTTTTGTTACCTTCACTCTTAGATCATTCCATCTCGCTACCTCTGAATTAGTCAAAATGAATCCCTCCTATTGTGGAGTTGAATCTAATCCACACAAGTGGATCTGTGTGGCTGTGATAGAAAGAAAATGGTGCAGAGATAAATAAAATTACTGACCTGATGAACCGACAAGACATTATAAAGATACAAATGTTTATGTGTGTGTGTGTGACTATAATGGCATGAACTTCACTGTGATGAAAATACTTGGATCCACAAATGTAAAGATAACAGCAAAACCAGCCAGGGAACCATAATTTAGATAAACTGCTTAAGTGTTTCAATCTGGATCAGAGTGGTGTTCAACATAAACCACTATCCCTGTTTCATATTGTTTTTCCATCATCCTCTTGTTGAATTTCTGTCTTACTTGTGCATGAAAGTCTTTGGGGATAAACATGATGCGATCTAAAGCCTGAGGGGAAGCTTTTGTTTGCACCGTTTCCAGTCATGTATGTGCCTGCATGGTCTGCCTGGTATGGTCACTGTCTGATTATGTGTTTGCACTAATTGGTGTAAATAGAGAGTTTCCTCTGCTGCACACTGAGATTACCTCACTCTGGCCCTCTGGTTGCATTCATTAATGATAATCGTTAGCTGTTAGCTCACCAGCCACCCCCACGTGGCCCCGGCCCCGTACGTCTGTATGATTTCTAAGGCAAAACTAAAGCCTCTATTGACACCCTGCGATTGGTTAAGCCACTCCGTGGAACTGGGAGGGTTACAACAGTCTGTGGATTAACATTTTGGCACAAGAGATACAGGGAGATGCTGTTAACACTGTAATTACTAATTAAACTTGAAGCCATATTTTATAAGTCATAAAGTAATTATCTTCCCACTAATTCAGTTTATCTGCTGCTCCTTAAATTTCTAAGTCTCCCTCTCCTTCTTCTTTCTTCTACCACTCCCCTCAATCCACTGCCCTCTGTTTCATATTCTGCCTTTTCCTCCTCCTTTCCAACTTTTACTTTATTTCACAGCTATTAAAGCAGGAAATTTCAATCAGGTAGCACAGCGTGAATTTCTGCAGGGGCAGGGAGAAAGAGTGAACTTTTATTTAATGCAGTCATTCTTTCTTTTCTCCTCTCCACCTCCATCTCGTCTCTCTTTTCTTCCACAACTGAACTCAACCTTGGCTCTTTATAGTTTATGATTCAATTTCCAATTTGTCCTCCAGAGGTATTTGCCTGGTGGGTGGTGCAATGGTTTTGTTCTTATGTGTTTGTACAATGCTTGCCTTTGGTATGCATAGGACCACAGTTTTACGAATAAATGCATTTCAATTTCCAATTCTATGTCTGCAGTTCTTCTGGCTTTATTTTACATGAAAGTCACATTGAGACGGGAAATGTCCTTTCAAGGCCTTCGAATGAGAGATAGATGGCCTTAAAAATGCATAGCTGGTGTGTACCTTTTCCTTTTTGAGGCAAAGATGACCACAGCAGGTTACTTTAAAAAATGCTGATTCACCTGTCTGCATTTTTTTCTTTATAAATTATCTACTATACTTTAATAAGTTGTATTTGGGTTAAAAATGACAAAAGTCCTGGTAAGTTAATGTTTTATGTGTATATGATAAAGTGCTATTATACAAATATATATTAGTTTATGTACATTTATACAATAGATTTATAAATCTTCCACCTGTAAAATGTAGACAGTGTTTTGAAATAGATCTAGTACATCTGAGACAAACCCATTCTCTCATTAATTCAACACATTTTCACATTTTTACAGAAGACTGTATCTTAGAAACTATAGCCAAAAAGCATTTGGACTGAATATTTATTTATTAGTGACCCAGACTTGGTAAAGTTCACTGCTTTTATTCTGGATGAATTTTATTTGTGGGCCAGTGTGATGTTACACTGCACTGGAAATCAAATCTAAGCACTTAATTTAAGCTTTAGGATGTATATTAGCAACAGCAAGTGAAGAGAAATTGAATGGACAACAGGGGTTTGGTTCTTTTTGTGTTTATCATGAAATTAAATATCATGAAGTGATTCCAGATCTGCAGAATTAACAAGAATACTTTGATGAAGAACAGTAGATGTGCTATTTCATACAGTAAATATAGGAGAATCATATTATCAATGTATGTTTTTTGTGTAAATGTTAATAAAAAATGTTTTTTTTTTGTTTCCTATTTGCAGTCTCCAGCCTCCTGTTGAGTTGCTAGTATATCCAGTAAATAAACTGGGAGACAGTTTCTATATGACACCTTTATAAACTCACTTTACAACTAAAGGGTGTTTTATACAAACCAGACTGTATGTTTCTGGATTGTGAGGAGAAACCAGCTGACCAGGAGGACTGTATTAAGACACAGTATTTAGTGGGCGTATAGAGTGAATTAACGTACGTCCTCATTAAAAACCGGTGGTCAAGTAAAAGGTCATCAATAATGGCCAGGGGCATGGTCCATGTGAGCAAATAAAGCTGGGCCCCACATACAGGTCAGAGAAAACAAGGCTCCATAAACTCCTGGTGCCGCCCATATTATGTGCATTCTAGTTAAACAATGGACATTTATACAACATTACATAACATAATCATCCACCAAAATGAGGCTCTGACAAGCAGCAAACACCAATCTGTTATATTGTACAGTTTATTTGAGTTTTCATTTAATTTATTCAGGAAGAACTAACTCATGAGATACTCAAAGTTATATGAAGGTATCAAAATAGTTGAATAACTTCTGTTTATTCCTTGCATAGTAAAAAAATAAAAATAAATAAATAAATAAATATATATATATATATATATATATATATATATATATACATTGTTGAAAGCTATTGTTTAATTTGCAAAGAGCTTTGTTTTAAGCACATCAAAGTGTGTTCTTCAGTCTCCTTGGGGTCCATTTGCCCCTGTTTCCCATCTACATATTTTCTGACAGAAAATCTCAGGAGCCTGTACAAATGACCAGATGGCTGGAAAGGAAACAAATGGCTGGATGTTACCTTTTGAACCTTCCTGATATCAGAAACATGCTTTCAGGAGGGACAGGAATCCATCCAAAGCTTTTGTTTTTCAGGCCATGTGCAGCTATACTGGCACTCCAAGGATGAGTTGGATGGATTATGACCCTCTGCCTGTTTGTCTATCACTAAAAAAAAAAAAAAAAAAAAAAAAATACTGATTTTCATTAAAGTTGGTGGTACCCACTATATTTTGGAGCAGGTCCATTCAAAGGGACCAAAGATGGATTATTTTCTTTTTTCATATGCACATCAATCCCAGTTAATTGTGAGGTTTTTCAGTCATCCTGTATTTATGTTTGCACTGGTATATGGACTCCTGTTAGCTGGATTAAACCTTATCTTGGTTTGGTGTAACCTGAATACCCTGGCTGGAGTTCGTTCTCCAAAATAAACCAGGATACTGTTACATGTCCAGTATATGTCTTATCCTGGTTTTTGACAGCTGCAGATTACCATGCAGGCCCCAAGTGTCACAACAGTAATATAATGGTGTTGAAACCATGAAACCATCCCACTTTGTCACTCACTTATCCATATAGGTGTGATAGTGTTAATTATGTAGTTACATACATGGTAGTGGTTTCTATTATTTGTACTAACAGTCACAGTCGTAGTACTTCCACTGATAATACTTGTACTCAGTGGTGTAGTGGTGCCTGGAGAAGTGGGTATACCCTAAATTTTTGCCCTTTTGCCCTATTATAAAATCATCATGAGTTGATCAGGAGCAGTTTGTAGGTATTATTGGTCACACAAGCAGCTGCGTGAATGTAAAATGTATTCAACACGAGGCGAACACAGGATAACGTTAGCCTTTCATAAGGTTAGCCCACAGGCGTCAAACATGCGGCCTGGGGGCCAAATCCGGCCCGCCAAAGGGTCCAATCTGGCCTGCGGGATGAATTTGTGAAATGCAAAAATTACACTGAAGATATTAACAGTCAATGGTGTCAAAATCATTTTAATTCAGGTTCCACATACAGTCCAATTAGATTTTAAGTGGGTCAGACCAGTAAAATATTATCATAATAACCTATAAATAATGACAACCCCAAATTCTCTCTTTGTTTTTTTGCTGTAAAAAAGTAAAATTACATGAAAATGTTTACATTACCAAACTATACTTTTGCAAAAAATGTGAATAACCTGAACAAATATGAACAAACTGAAATGTCTTAAGAAAAGTAAATGCAATTTTATCAATATTCTGTCCGTTACTAAGTGTTTTGTGCGATTGTAACGCACATGTGGAAACGATAAACTGATAATCTGAGGCATAATATTGTTAAAATTGCACTTGTTTTTCTTAAGACAATTCAAGTTGTTCATGTTATTCAGATTTTTAAGGAAACTTTTTGATGTAAACCTGAACATAATATAATTTTAGTTTTTTCACTGTTATTATTTTACTGGTCCGGCCCACTGGAAATCAAATTGAACTGAATGTGGCCCCTGAACTAAAATGAGTTTGACACCCCTGCGTTAGCCTTTCATAATGTTAGCCTACTCGCATAGTTGAACTATTGGCGACAAAATCTCTTCTCTAAATGTGCAGTCATATGTCCAATAGTTTAAAACAGTGACTCATTCTGAAACCACCGTAAAACTTACCTCAGAATTATGTATTCCATGAAAGTAGGTTCTCTCGATATGTCTCACTCATTTGAAAGACATTTATTCTGCCTTTCTTGTTTGCATTTCCAATAACTGAGATCCGACAAAATGTGCAGTGACCTGTCAATCAACTGGGGTGGAATTGGCACTTGAGGTGTCCAGTCAGGTACCACAGGGGATCAGCGCTAGTTAGCAATATTTTTCTTGGCATGACCCGCCCTACTCTGCCTCTGATTGGCTCATCAGTCCTCATGCCTAAAATTAACCAATCTGATCATTGAAGGCACTGAGTACTAGCCAATTAGAGGCAGAGTAGGGCGGGTCATGGCTTCACCATCCAAGGGGAAAAAATGGGCAATTTGGCTCACAGATATTACTGAATGGTAATATGAGTGGGTATACCCAATGCTGACTGAAAAATAAGTAGGTATACCCCAAATACCACTGTATACGCTGGACTACACCACTGCTTGGACTTGTAGTAGTAGTAGTAGTAGTAGTAACAGTTATGGACATTTGTTCTGGTTATTGGTAATTATACTAGCACCAGCTGATCTATTTTTTGACAGTTCAAGTTCAGTTTGCTGTGCATCCATGTGTCTCCCTTACTTCCTCCCTTCTCTCTCAGTCTCTCTCTTTTTCTCCTGCTTTACCCTCTCTCTTTACCCCAATTCATCAAGGCAGACGTCCATCCTCCAGGAGTCAGGGTCTGCTCCAGGTTTCTGCCTGTTAAAAGGACGTTTTTCCACCCCACTGTCACCACTCACAAGTGGTTGGTCCTGGAGGATTCTGTTGGGTTTCTGTAAACTGGCTTAGAGTCTGGTTTCAACCAGCTTTATATGTAAAGTGTCATGAGATAACTTTTGTTGTGATTTGGCGCTATATAAATAAAATTTGATTGATTGACTTCTGTAGAGACAGAGGAACTGACTTTTGTGTTTTGATAATGAAAACAATAATTAGGTCAAGAATAAAGCGTTCCAGGGCTGACTGTTCCAAATCTGTGGTAAATATACGTATCTTTAAACCATATCTAGGTGTTTTTTTATATTGTAACAATCATCATGTTATGGTCTGTTTTTCACCCTTACCGCAGTCTTTCCCTAACACTAACCACATTTTTAAGCCAACACTTTACCCAAGTAATTGTCACAGCTTTTGGATCATTTAAAGTTATTTGCAATACAGTATTTTGGGTTGCCTTCATTCATAATTTTCTGTAATATTTCCTAGTACCTGTAGGGGCACTAATCCTTTAAACACTGAAATGGTGCATGTGGAGAAGGTAAATGTCATATTTGGCTGTTCAGGAATACTGCTTCCTGAAAGCTGAAAAACCTTGGTGAATAAATGAACAGACTATAAAACTATGCTGTAGCCGCAAATGTTCATTGATTTTCAAAAAATCCAGTAGAGAAAATCCTTCAAAGTGTCTCCTTCTCATTCATGCAGCAATAACAGACCACCACCAACAGTGAGCAGTGAATTTAGACTAAATCCCTGGGAGTTTTACTTGTGCACAAAAATGTGTTTTAGCTCCTCAAAAGTTGTGTTGTGTTTCAGTGTCAATGGTAATAAATTAATTATCATTTTTATATGGGCTGTTGGTCAGACAACAGGTGTTTTAAAGGATGGAAAATCAACATTATGGATATATGACCAGAGAGGAGCAATAGTAGGATCAGATATTGGACAAAGAGGACTAGAAAATATAAAAAACATGATTGCAAAATGGAAAGATGGTTCAATATTAATCCTGTGGTGAAGTAAACCATCCTTTTGGGTTCCTATAAGCTGAAAACGTCTTGTTTGCTTAATGTGAATACTCCCTGTGCGTAGTTTCAATATAGGATCACATTAGTGGATTAAAAGTCTCTATTTTGGTGGGTTTAATGCTAATGTTGATGTAGTAAACAGCCTGCATATGACTATGCTTTTGTGTGTGTGTGTAGTGGAGAGCAGCTTTAGTATTCTTAACAGCGGCTCCACAGCCATGCACTGATGGATGGGCTGCTCTTTACTTTACTGATGTACTGTGATCAATGCTGATGCAAGGAAAGAGAGAGAGAGACAGAGAGAGAGGGAGAAAGAGAGAACGAGTGGTAATGTGCTGCCTCTGCAAATCTCTCTCTCATTTTCTCTCTTTCACTGTCTCCCTCTCTCTTTCCCAGTCTTTTTGCATTAATCCTCTCCTCTCTCTGTGAGTTTCCCACTCTGTTGATCCTGCCAGTATCTGCATATGCTGCACTCTCACCAACATCATCGCCTTAACTAATATGACATAGTGTTTCCATGTGAGGCATATGCTGCAAGGGACAACTTTCACCAGATTACTAGATTATAGATTAAGTACAGAAAGTTGAGTGAGTGCGTGAGGAAGTGCATCTGTGTTTATACACGACTATTCCAGGTTTTTCAAAGAGGGCACAAACATCCTGTTTGTCTTAACCGTCCACCCTGGCCTCTCATGTTGCCTAAATGTGGATAAGAGGCTTTTATTTTTAGTCTTTTGCTGTTGTGTGTTAAATAAAACAGCAGTAATGCAGCTTCACTAATCCTCTCACACAACTAATCCTAGCAGAACACCACTGTAAATACTCTGTGGGCTGCATTAAAGCGCAAATCACTCAATCCCTCACTGAGTGTTTTATGCTTATTTTGGTTCAGATTAACAAAAATTTTCAATTTTTCATCTAGGAGAAAGATGTCCCCGGAAATAACCAGGCTTCCACATGGACGTTTTCTGTGTGGCCTCAATGTGGTTGTGTGTGTATGTGTGTGTGTGTATTTCTGAAGTTATCTTTGCGTGACATGTGCTTTTGTCAGCCCAGATAGTGCTCAGTGTGACAATCAATACAAGACACAAAGTGCTTTAGATGTGGGCAGGGTGTAACCTGTATACCATGTTTGTTGTTTTTTTTTTTTTCTGCTGGTTCAGTGTCTTGAAAGACTTTATTTTGCTGGACTCAAAGGGGTCATATTTTGCTAAACCCACTTTTATTAGTCTTATTTGGTACATTTATTTGTGTATTTGGGGACCCTAATTGTTCAAAAAGTTTGAATTTGAACCCTCCAGGTGCTGCAAAGCTATCTTTATATTCATTTTAGCAAAAATTGAGCAGATTTCTGCGACCTGTTTTAATTTCTGCTTAATTTGTTACGTCATGACATTTGCATATATAAGGTCAAGACTTTCCACAAATATTTCTCTAAATACGTCATAATTGTTTGTCAGCAGCAGCGGTTGTAGTCCATACTGAAATTATGTCCAAACTTCGAGCCGATTACCTAAAATGTTCAGTTGTTGGTTGAACGGGATAGAGCAGCACAGCCAACAACCTACAGGGGGTGGGGCATGAAGTGGCTCATGTGCATTTAAAGGGCCAGCGCACAAAATGACCTTTTTAGTGTCATTACTCAGAAATAGGGTTGAAGATGGACCTGTGGAGTTGAATTAATGAAGAATTCAGACCAAAGTATAGCATTTACAGTTTATGCAGACCACAGGGAAATGTTTTAAAATGCATAATTCCATTTAAAAAAGCAAAATATCACTCCTTGAAAGGGCACATTTCAGCAACTGTTTTATATAAGAAATGCAAATATAATGAACCCATGGATTGTAATCCAGTGTTTTAAAACAGACCAATCTCATTTTCACATTTGTTTCTGTTCTCAGAGAATAGAATAACTATGAGATTGTCATAATAAAAGAAGGATAAAGTGGAGAAGACCACAAAAGACCACTTAAAGGGTACCTGTAGTGAATTTTCATTGCTATATTTCAAAAGATCACATATAATAGTAGCAGTTCCGTCAAGTATGTGCGAGTACTAAGTCACTGCTCCATCAGTCAGGCCTGGTCAGCGACATGTTGCTGTGCTGTTACAGCACCGGTAGTGATGCAGACTCATAGATTTGGTCACTGACCCCGTGCAGCAGATACCAGTCTAAGATGACACATTATCGGCCGGTGCTGAGTCACGTCTTTAGGACAATGGTGGAGTGCAAAGCTTATGGCTGCACAAACAAGTGCAAATTCAATCTCGCTCACTCACTGCTGCTTGTTTATTCGCATTCCTTTACCCAGAATCCACAAGCGTTTGTCTATTCCCGCCGGCAATGGTTGTTCCCCATAGGTTCTGACCCCACTTGTAATTCACATAATAAAAAGGTCCAGTGTGGTGCATTTATGGTGTTTTTTTTTTTTTTTTTTTTACTGAATTTGTGCCTTTCTTGCTTATAAGTAACACACAAAACACATATAATGTCGTAAGCATGACCAGTACAGGTGCACTTTAACTTAATATTTATTTTAACCAAAAGGTACAGAGAAAGTACCAGCATTGACAAACTGTATTTTACAACAATTATTTCCATGTATTAATAGACTTAATGGATGAACAGGTATTAAACAGTTTATATGAGTAGATGCTTTTGATCGGTGGTGGATGTTTGGGTCTTTATGGGTTAAAAGTAAAAAAAAAAAACACCTGCAACAGACAAAAACTTTAACTTTGTTGTTTCCATAAAGATCTTCCAATACAAAATTGCTATGCATACATTTATGGAAATATTGTGTTTATAGTGTTTGTAAACATGCAACGGGGACAGAGCAGGGGTGGTTGAACAATAGAGGTGTGAAAATGTATCATTTCCAAGATGCATCATGATGAACCCAGCGAATGTTCGCATCTGTGTCCTGAAATGCACTGCTGACGGATGTTTTTGTTCTGGTACAGTTTACATTCTGTGCTGGGTCACATAGACACTGATATTGGAAAAAATTGAGAGATACAGAGCAGTGTTGGCGAGGACACAGCAGTCGATCAGAGAAATGAAACATCATTTTCTGATTGTTTCGTAGCATTTACATTGTAATTCACAAATAAATGTGCCCTACCTTTGCACGACTCCACTGAAAGGTTCTGGGTAAATAAATTCATATGCAGCTACCAATAAAGCAGAACATATTGAAAAAGGGCAAAAAAATAAGATTATGAGGAATTATTTGTTTATGTTGCTTGGTTATTTAACTCTAGTACACAGGTGTCAAAACCGCCTCCAATTCAGCCCGTAGGATGAATTTGTAAATGCAAAAAATTTCACTTCAAGTCATTTTAGTTCAGGAGCCAAATTCAATCAATTCAGTCTCAAGTGGCTCAGATCAGTAAATTACTATCATAATAACCTAGAAATAATGACAACTCCATTTTTTCTCTTTGTTTTAATGTAAAAAAAGTCAAATGACATGAAAATGTTTACGTTTACAGACTCTTTTCTCAAAAAAATGTGACTAACATGAACAAATAGGAACAACCTGTCATGTCTTAAGAGAAGTCAGTGCAATGCTAACAATATTCTGCCTGTTATTAAATGTTTTGTGTATTTGTAGATCCACTGTGATCTGTAAGTTATAATGTACATGTGTAAATGATAAACTGAGGCAGAATATTGTTAAAATTACACTTATTTTTCTTAATAAATTTTAGGTTGTTCATGGTTGTTCATGTTATTTACATTTTTTAAAGGATAGTTTGTGGATGTAAACATTTTCATTATATAATTTTACTTTTTTTCACTCTAAAACACAGAAGTTACACATAAAAACTTTATAGTTGACATTATTTATATATTATTTTATTGATGTGGCCCATTTCTGATTATATTGGGCTGAATGTGGCCCCTGAATGTAAATGAGTTTGACACCTCTGCTCTAGTCTGTTCAGGCATCAATGTGAACTGTACACGCTGGTGTTTTCACAGTGGACACAGAGGATTATTATTATGCTATTATTCAGACATTTTGGCTGCAAGTTTTTAAATTTATTTATGTTTGTTTTATTATTAATTTAACCATGCTAGAAAAAAGCAGTAATTACAAGCTAATGGAAATGCAGCCGTATTCATCATTACTTGAGGTCAGGCCACCGTGGATGCCATTCTTTTAATTTACTACATTTACAAACACGCAGAGATGATGACAATAATTTACACACACAACTAAGTTACCTTGATGTTTCATAGCAATGAACCTTAACTCTTCATCTTCTGTTCTTCAGGGTTATCTCCGTCTTTAATTTACCACCCCAACAAACACTGACATGGGTTGGAAAGTGGGAAGGTAATGTCGTCCTTGAGTTAGGGACATTTGTGCCACCGGTGTAGAAAAATGTAATTAAGGACATGAGCAATTAATCAACAAATAAATCCCTGATCATTAAGAAGATAAGTTGCTTCTTCAACATTTTAATCCACAAATTGTTGTGAAAATGAATTTGCACATGCCACTTTATTACCCCGCCCCCTGAAGGGGAGGCAAGGGTTATTGTTTTTGGTTTGATTTGTGTGTTTCTTTATTTGTTTGTTTGTTTGTTAACACCCTAGCAGCAAAACTATTAGTTAAATTCAAACCAAATTGGGTTTATAGATTACCAGTGACCCAGAATAGATTTGATTATATTTTGGGAAAAGTAGGTCAAAGTTCAAATTTTTATGACTTTTTAAAATATTTTAACCTTTTTCCTACAATCGGCGAAATTTCAAATGTCTGTAGCAGCAAAACTATTGGTTGAATTCATACCAAATTGGGTTTATAGATTGCCAGTGACCCAGAATAGATGTCATTACATTTTGGGAAATGTTGGTCAAGTTTATTATGAATTTAAAAATTTTTTCCCCCTCACATTTATTTATAATTGGCAAAATTTCAAATGTCTATAAAAACATCAATTTTTTTGTAATTTAATTCAAACTTGGCACATATATAGAGGCAATTGATATACTGACATCATCACACACATAGACATGACATCAGCTGGATCAATGCCAAAATAAGCTACAATACGTACGAGGGGCAGGGTTTGACGAGGGTTTGTTGTGCCTGGCACCACTTGTTTTATTTTATTTTATGTAATTCAGCACTATTGAAAATGATGGCTTTCCTCAGTGTGTTTAAATGAATGAATGAATTAATGCAAGTTGACAAAAAGTTTGTGAAGATGAATGTTCACTTGTATTTATGTTTGGTGAATTGTTTGTTTAATGGTTCATGAATTTGAAGCAACATCTGCGCTGAAGCAATTAAAAGAAACTGTAACCAAACTAAGTTGCTGCTTGTTAGTTTATGTGTTAATTTGTTTTAAGTTTTATCTATTAGTCAATTGTGCCTGGCACCACTTGTTAGAAATGAGTTGATGGAAAAAAAAAATAGCAGAACTTGACAAGTTTGTTGTGTTTTTTGTTGTGGCCAAAATCCAGGAGCTCTCACCATATATAAATAAGATGTAGTCAGGGAAATAGGAATAATAATAAACATTCAGTTTGTGATGAACACACTGTAAATATGTAAGAACCGCCGCCCAGGGCTTTCCTCAGAGCCCTGGAATCAATGTTTGCAGATTGTACCGCAACATAATATAATATGCCGTGGTTAAAAAGTATAAAATCTGTATGAAATAAACAAGTATTTTGTGTTTTGCCCTCACAATAAAACTGCTACTGAGTTCTTTAATATCTCCCCTGGTGAGTTTGAAGTGAATTATACAAGTTGCCCGCAGCAAATACAGAATATTTGCTGCATTGCAACAACTTTGTTGTGACTTTCTTTAGCAAAAAAATAAATGATTCCAAAATGTGGCAGTGAAAGCCAAAAGGGTACGAAACAGGAAATCAAATCCACTTGACGAAGTTCTGGTTCTTTTGAAGGCTCCACACACTTCATTTTATAAATTTAGCTGATGGCAGCAGAATATTTCAGTGTCTTCTATAATTAGCGATGACATTGACACTGAAATGAAAGTAATGAGTCAGCCGAATGAATGTCGTCATCGTCAGAACCATCGATTAAAAAGCATCTGGGAAGTAAGAAAATACATTTCAATCAAAAGCTAACAGTTTTGGAGATGATGCAACGCACATACGCCAAGAACAAACTAAGCATTTTGACTCATTTTTGTCTGTGATTTGGAAAGTTACAGCAGACGTGCTTTGACTTGGAGTTTTCTCCTGCTGTGTACTAATAGCCCAACTACGGCGGTTCTTTCCAACAGAGTCCTAACGGAGACTAATCACCACTTCGACACAAACTCTCCTCTCACACCATCTACAGTCTGAGCAGGCCGCTTCTTTCTTCTTTTCTCTCATTCCATCTCTTCGCCTTCATCTTCTCCTCCTTTCTATCGTCTCATCTTTCCACCTCTGGCTCTGCTGCCAGCCAGCCTCAGATACACCAGGGTTTCCCTTTCATTTAGGAGCGAGGAATGGGATGAGAGAAAGAGAAAGGCAAGAGAGGAGTGGAGTGGAGTGGAAGGATGTAATGATCTGTCCTGATGAATGCAGTCAAAAAGTGCTGACATGACGGAAGAGAGGCTTTAAGGAGAGATGGCCTTAATGCACCAATCACAGAGCTCATCACATCACCTGTCAGTGTTTAACAGACAACACAGATGGAGGAAATATGAAATAAGCAGTTTATATCAGGAAAAGAAGTCTACACCCACATTAAACTGTTACTTGAGATAGGCATGATGCTGTCAATGTTAGCTTTAATAGCATTGGATTTATAAGCCCCTATATACAGCTTATTCACCAAAACAAATAACTACCTGTTTAGAACACATGATGACACAGCAAAAACCCTTCCTCACAAAACATGTTGTTCTTGTGGGATACATAGAATACAGCTGTGGAAAAAAATAAGAGACCGCAACGAAATGATCACTTTCTCTGATTTTACTATTTGTAGATATGTGTTTGAGTAAAATTAACATTTTTGTTTTATTCTTTAAACTACCGACAACATTTGTCCCAAATTCCAAATAAAAATATTGTTATTTAAAGCATGTATTTGCAGAACACGACACATGGTCAAAATAACAAAAAAAATAAAGGTGTTTTCAGACCTCAAATAATGCAAAGAAAACCAGTTCATATTTATTTCTAAACAACACAATACTAATGCTGTAACTTGGGAAAAGTTCACACATCAATATTTGGTGGAATAACCCTGATTTTCAATGACAGCTTTCATGTGTCTTGGCTCTCCACCATTGCTGCTGGATGACTTTATGCAGCTCCTAGCAGAGAAATTCAAGAAGCTCAGCAATGTTCCAGGGCTTGTGACCATCCATCTTTCTCTTGATTATACTTTGGAAGTTTTCAAAGTCGTTTCAAATCGGGAGATTGGGCTTGCCATGACAGGGTCTTCATCTGGTGGTCTTGATCTTAATATTGACCTAGCTGAGGCCAGGAGCATTGCCCTGATAGAAAAACCAGTCCTCAGAGTTTGGGAACATTGTCAGAGCAGAAGTCCAGTAGTTTTCAAGAGTTATTTTTGGATTCCAATTACTTTTACAGTACTAATAGCACTGTTTTTGTCTATTGTAAGAAGATAGTGATGGCCACAGTAGAGGTTTTTATACTTATTCTTAAATAAGACATGGATCAGGTGTTTATTCAGTAGAATAAGGTGTGTTTGTGTTGGAATTCAACAGACACAGGAATGGAATGGCTGTCATATATGCAGACATGCTGATTTCACAGGAAATTGCTGTGGTCTCTTAATTTTTTCCAGAGCTGTAGAAGGGTGATATGTAGTATAGATATTCCAAACTCTCAACAACAAAGGGAAATCACCAGAACACACCCACTTCTACAAACCACCAAATCAACTGCATCAACAGTATACACTACCAGTCAAAAGCTTGGACTCATCTGGTTTTTCTTAATTTTCATGACTATTTACATCATAGATTCTCACTGAAGGCATCAAAGCTATGAATGAACACATATGGAATTATATAGTTAAAAAAAAGTGTGACATAACTCAAAGCATGTTTTATATTTTAGATTCTTCAAAACAGCCACATTTTACTTTTATTACTGCTTTTTGCATATTCTTGATGTTCTCTCGATGGGCATCATTAGGTAGTCACCTGAAATATTTTCCAAAAGTCTTGAAGGAGTTCCCAGTGATGCTGAGCACTTGTTGGCCATCTGTGGTCCATCTCATGTCATTTACATGAGAAGGTGTGTCCAAACTTTTGACTGGTAGTGTATATCCACAGACTGTATCACCCACTGAATTAAGTATAGAGCTCATCATTTACACACATTTGTATTATCATATTATCATCAAGGTTTCCTCTACAAACAAAATTCATAGCAGGTTATTTTACCAGTCAAAATAACATTTATAATCTTCACATGTTGTGTCAGCTGATAGTTTACATTATAGCTCTGTTAGCTTAGCTCTGTTTTTAGATTGAAAACAGTCACAGTAAAAGCACAAATCACCTGTTTTTTCTGTTTGGATTTATTGTCAGTAGCTGCACTAAAGACATGTTTAAGATCAATCAAACAGTGAGAACTGTCACAGTTTAGTCTGAGCCATGGATCAACAAACAGCCCAGCAAAGGTAGTAACATAATATCATTAATTACTTTATTAGGGTGCCCATATTTTGATTTCCAAAAAAGAAGACACTCAGCTCCAGATACTTCATCACATGCTATGTCATTACCGTAGTATTCTGTGCAAAGCACCTATAAACCCAGAGAATATATATCAGTGAAACAGTCGGTTTGGTATTATTCTATTATTCCAGCTGTAGAAGTGTCATAAAAGCTGCTGTGTGTATGTACTTGTGTCCTTTTTTCAGTTCATATTTGTTAAGGACAGTTTGTTAATGTAAATATCTTCATAATTTAATGTTTGGGGTTTTTTTGTTGTTTTTTTTTTTTTTGCACTTTTATAGGCATAAAATAATTTTTATTTATTTTATTTTTTTCCACAGTAAACCAAGAAGAAAATTTGGCGTATTACTTGTAGGTTATTATTTTACTTGAGATGACAATTGGTCTGTGTGTGGCCCCTGAACTAAAACAAATTTGACACCTTTGACTCTTAATAACTGCAGTATAATTTTTCCACTTTGCAAATTCATACTGTGGGCCAGATTGGAATCTTTGGCAGGCCAGTTTTTGCCTGTGGGCCGCATGTTTGACACCCCTGCATTAGCACATCTATGGACAGGTCTGTCCATCCCCACATTCACAGGCTGGTGTGGATCAGAGCCTTTCACTGCCTCATATGTCACTGGAAAGTCTTTTCTTCAAGCGGGATCTGGAACTTTTCAGATTGCAGTGACAGTGACAGACATCAAAATTGCAGATACATACGGATTTAAAGAGTTATTCCTGTGAAAAACAATGAAAACTGAACATTTTTTCGCAAATTTATAAAAACTGCCCAGACGCTCTGGACAGGAGGTAAAAAGAGGACATGTCCGAGCAAAAGAGAATGTTTGGTCACCCTAACTTTATGCTTTCATAAACCTCATACTCAAACTCACTCATGTAGAAGAAATCATCAAACTCCATTATTTTATTTATATCTGTGTCTAGTGGTGAAAACAACAGTGATTCTAGCTGTTATCACTTTGTCACTTTGGTTGACTGTAAAAGTTGTTTATTTGCTCTCAAATCATTTCATCACTTTCCGATGCTTTGGTCAAAGTTTTCCTCACTACAAGACACCATAGAGTGACTCACTACTCCCTCTAGTGGTCACATAAATGACACCGTCCCATCGAGGTAGATTAATTAACTTCATATCTGTGCAGTCCAATAAACTGGTGTCTTTGGTAGAACTTCAGAGCTCTTTATTCTGAATCTGAACACATACAAAACCCAATTTTAGGTGATTTTTTGAATATTTGAAAATAGAAATACTACATATAGCCCCTTTAAGCCACTTAAGAAAAAGAAATTTTGAAAAGAACTATTTCTACACACAAATTCTTTTATTTATCAAAGGTTGACAACGTTCTCATTTAGGAAGCAGTGACATTCAGTGTTTATCATTTTGACTCACATCCAACAATTCACCAAATGGTAACACTAAACACTATTATATTCATCAGGTAAAGAGGCGTCATTATTCACTGTAGCAACAGGTTTTACAGTAGTGTTGAACTGATCTCATCAGTGTGCAGTGACTATTGTGTGATGTGTGGCTATCTAGCTGTGATGTCTGAAGGTGAAATGGGGTTTAGATTAGAGTGGCACAAATAATTGCACTTCAGTAGCAATGGCAACCTGCAACTGTGCAACTGTATCATTGCAAAAGGTTGTAATCGGTGACAGACGCACAGAGGGAAAACTGCAAAATGAAGGTTTTTGTGTTTTTCATAGTAGTTTGTTAACCAGTCTAGGAGACTCATAATGCAATCACAATACACACAGTTTCCTTTAAGCTGAGTGGTTGTGTGTGAGAGTGTCCTTGTCTTTTTAATTTATTTTAACTGTTTCACCAGACTTATTTTAGTTGTTTTTATATGATCCTTTACCATTTTTTGTACTGGGTGGCAAATCATTTTTTGCATATGTTACAATGACAATAAAGAACAGTCAATTCAGTTCACTTCAATTCACTTCAGTTCAAATAAATTCAGTTCAATTGTTCATATGCAACTGTTTTTACTTAATTTTTTGTATGTTTTTGTTACTGTATTTTATCAGTATAAGACTGTAGTAACTTTTGCAGATGTTTCATGTGTTTTACAGCTGTATCCTCAGGTTCTGTCAGTATTTTGTTTTATTAATCCGACCCATTGTTTTTGGTTCAGTTTGTTAGGTTTTTTTTGTTTGTTTAACACTCTGCCAGCAAAACTGTTTATTGAATTAATACCCAATTGGGTTTATAGATTGCCAGTGACCCGGAATAGATGTAATTACATTTTGGGAACAGTACATAAAAGTTAAAATTTTGTATGAATTTTTCAAATCTTTTTTCCCCATTTACTTATAATGGGCGAAATTTCAAATGTCTGTAAAAACATCAATTTTGTTTCAATTTACTTCAAACTTGGCACAAATTTAGAGGCAATTGATATGATGACATCAGCACACACATAGACATGATGATATCAGCTGGATCGACACCAAAATAAGCCACAATATGTGTGAGGGGCGGGGTTTGTTGTGCCTGGCACCACTTGTTTTATTTTATTTTATGTAATTCAGCACCACTGAAAATGATGGCTTTCCTCAATGCATTTAAATGAATGAATGAATTAATTAATTAATGCAAGTTGACATAAAAAGTTTGTGAAGATGAATGTTCACTTGTATTTGTGTTTAGTGAATTGTTTGTTTAATGGTTCATGAATTTGAAGCAACATATACGCCGAAGCAATTAAAAGAAACTGTAATCAAACTAAGTTGCTGCTTGTTAGTTTATGTGTTAATTTGTTTTAAGTAATATCAATTAATCACTGCAGCTCTACTCTAAACCTTTTATTTGACAGAGGTCCTGAGAATCCCATACACGTGAGAGCAGAAAGGTCTGCAGATGCAGATGGCGTGCCTTCATGAGTCGACTGGTGGTGTGCGATGTAACATATGGGACTGTCCAGTCTTTCAGAGAGCGTAAACAGGGTGATAGTGAGCCATTAATCTAGATCTGTGAAATGACACCTCAACAACATAGTGACATACAGTAAACAGCAACCATAACTCACACATGCACACACATGTGCTAACATACAGTATGTGTGCTTCCCAACACACAGAAACCTGTTGACGTGAAATACACAGAGGCTGACGTTTACGAGTGTCCGTTCTTATTCTTCTGACAGCGAGAGGATTCAGACAGAATGAAATCCTCATCAACATGGCCGCTGTGCTATAGATCTCTCTTCGCTCGTTGACTGACAAAGAGTGTACTGAAGACGGGGGGTGTTTGGATTGAACACAATCACTGTGTTTCTTTCTCAATGCCAAAATGACACAGAGAAAAGAAGAAAGAGAGAGAAAGGCAGCAAAGGGAAAGGAACTGGCTTCAGTTGGGGAAATAAAAAAAAAATATATATATATAAAATAAAATTAAAAACTTGCATGGCTGTAACCCATAAAGACCCAAATATCCACCATTGACCAAAAACTATCTACTGATCTGAACTGTTTAAACCCTGTTGATCCACTAATCCTATCAATACATGTAGATAACTGGTGTAAAATACAGTTGTCATCTTTTCATAGTCATCTGATATGACCCATTTGGACGTTCAGAGGCTCTGTAGTTACCACGGAAACACTGTCATCTTCTACAACATTGATTCACCAGTAAAACCAATGGAGTTTGACAAATGACAGTTGTTGGAGACACTTGGTTTATGTTCAGTTAATGATAGATTTAACTGAAAAATTCACTTTTTTCTCTGTTTTTGATATAATAATTCTCAACTTTAATCTGAGCTTTCATGAATATCTACATGATCATTATATTAAATATTGGAAAATGCTTTATTTTCATTGGAAAAATGCAAAATACGGGGGAATATTTTATAATAATTAGAGTTGAATCACTTAGGAAATGTTAAATATAGAGGAAAAAAAAAAATTAACTGCCACAAAAGTAGCACTGGGTCTTAATTAGCTAAGCTCCTTCGCAACAATGCACGTTATGAACTGCTGTAGGAGGGGTAGGAGATGCAAATGCTCATGTATGCTGGGTATGTTTCTGACTTCAGAGAGAGTGGGAGGGGAGAAAGGGAGCGCAGGAGGAAGGCAGAAATACAGATGAGTAAGGAGACCTGGACATTCCCAGAGGGCGAGTGAAAAGTCACCTCCAGTCAGCAGTTAACAATTAACGCAGGGTTTAAAACATGAGGGCCTCTTACATAGACACACACACACACACACGCTGTCACAGGTTAATGTCTGAGTGGTAATGCTGTGTTAATACATCTGAGCATATTAACAATTTATACCCAATTCACCGCCCTAATATATCTCGCCTGAAGCACAAATTAGTAGAAATTGTCTGCTGTGGGGTGGTGGCGATGGTGGCAATGGGGTTACAAATATGTCAGGACAAGCCCGCCCTGTCGCATGAGTTAATATCCTGTATGATGTAGCAGGAGGGTGGTGGCGTGGAGACATAATTGCCTCGTCTGTGCTGCATTAAAACTGCATGGAAATCGGTGACGGAGGGCCAGAGGCGTGGTTACAGGGACTGGGAGACAATCTGGCACAAGCTGGTCTCATGTCAGAAAGGATGATTACAATGAGGATGGGCGGCTGGGGAGCATGTTACAGATGGACTGGTTCAGCAGGCAGCTCGTCACATTCTTCACTACACAATTGTCACTTTGTTAAGGTGAAACCGAGCCAGAACTGAACGTAGCCACAATATTGGCTTGTCAGAGAAAATGCAATGAGAAAGTGACGTTCCGGGTAATTGATAATGTTGAGGCTGTTTTTGTTTTCTCTGTGGCTGCCTGACAGAGCATAGCTAAACGGGTTGGGTGACTTTAGGTAAGGCATTTTTTCTGACAGGGATGATCCTCTCTGTGTGGACGCCCACAGTATTCTGTTTTTCCTTTCAAATCTAAATTTGGATGAGCCACTTCCCCACTGTTTCTCCTTCTTTTTGGTGTTTTGTTTGTGTCACATTGTAGTAACTGCTGCTGTGAGCCAGAAATTATGACTATTTGACTAAGACAGGGATGCTTAGTTGGTGGATACTCTCTGTGATGGGACAGTGTTTGTGAAAGCTGTGTTGAGCTTCAACGTGATCCTGTTACATCATTTCCACGCAGCCTGGTGTGTGTGTGTGTGTGTTTCTCCTTGCAATAAGAAATGCAGAATCATCCATCTCGACCAGTGTGTGTGCAAATTAGATTCATTTTCCAAATGCACTGTAAACATGTCCAAATCATCCTCATAAAAATGCAATCATATTGGTATATTGCACGTCTTAATCGGAAAACATTCCATTTGGATTCAATATATCCAGATAGGAAATCCTGTTTACATGACACCTGTCAAATTCAGAATATCCTGAATAATAATATTCATTCAAATGTTGTCAGTATGACACATGCCACCATATACACTGCACCTGTTACTTCCTTTTAGCACTGGTACAACATGTCAAACTGTATTATCTGTTTTTTAAAATTTTACTGTTAATCACTACTCCTTTTAAAAAATATATCATTGTAAATATTGTTCATAACACTCTCTTTTAGCACTATTATGGCTCATCATGTAACATGTTATTTGTTCCTTTGTTTTACTGTTTTATCTGTTTTATCTTCCTGTTATTCTGCCTCTTTGCCAGGATATCATTGTAAATGAGAACTGGTTCTCAATTGGCCCGAAAGGTAAAATAGAAATAATGAAGTGAAATAAAATAAAATAAAATAAAATAAAATAAAATAAAATAAAATAACAGCCCTGCGATGAACTGGCAGCATGGCAAAGGTGTACCCCGCCTTCGCCCATAAGTAGCTTAGGCTCCAGCGACCCTAGTGAGGATAAAGCGGGTTCAGATAATGAATGAATGAATGAATGATAAAAGAAAAGAAAAGAAAAGAAAAGAAAAGAAAAGAAAAGAAAAGAAAAGAAAAGAAAATACAATAACAGGATGACCTTAGGCCAGGGGTGTATTAAGGAGACCTTGCTACTATTCTCAAAGTGACATTTTTCCATGAAAACGTAACTTTTTTCAGGCACAGATACAGTTTTCAATCAAAATTTTTGGGCTACAAATAAAGACTTCAGCCAGTGTGTGGAATGGACATCACATCACAATAGACAATACAAGTAGCCAGATAGTACGTAGCAGCATAATGTCAATATTATGTTGCTGCAAAAACATATCTCTTGAAATTTTGTCCTCAAAAGCCACAATATGAAATCCACAATTGAGACAACCTTCAAACTCCAAAACTACAGACACAAACAAAACTATTCAATGGTCACCACTGTGGTAAAAGACTGTTACTGCAGTGAATAATGGGGAATCTTGTCTGTCTGAACAGTGGATGACGTTGGAGCGTTTCATTAACAGAACCAGATACTAGTGTTTAAGCAATCCATAAAAACTGTACTCAAATGTAGGATGCACACTGTGTTGCTTTTTTACTTATTACATGGTGGACTATGCACTGTAAAATGGGACGTATACTGGAGCATACACAGGTTTTGTATGGGTGTTCTAGATGTTGTTGAAACCATCATTTTTCTGAATTATGTACTGATGTGAATCTATTCAAACCTATCGAGGAAGTGTTGAAACTGTACAAAATCTGCATTAAATATGAATAGTTTTATGATACTTCTTTTCTCACATTGTTAAATCATTACATTCCCAGTGTATAAAGGCCAGAGTTCTCAATGAAACTTCCAGAGCAGGTGAAAAAAAAAAAAAAAAAAAAGAACATAAGTTGCTGGCCTTCACACACAGAGTCCAATTTACATGGCTCTTTATGCACTTAATAGAACTTGTAAATGTGGATTACAAAAATTCAAAAACATACCAAAGATAAACCATGACCTGGATGAATCTTTACACATTAAATCAGAGTTTTTGCAGCTGCACATAAATTGTATTTGTGTCAATCATTCAGTTCAGAAACCCATTCTTTTGAACTTGATTTGTTGCTGTGACTTCGCTGCTTTTGTTGTCATGTCGGTGTGCAAGTATGTATTTGAGTGACAAAGGAGGATAAGATGTGCTTGATTTATTGTTCAGTTGTCTAAAGACATGTCAATGGCGGTAGTTAACGTCATTGTGTTTTGCTGTGCTTTGGGCATGAGGGAACATCAGAGCAATTCAGCAACTAGAGAGAAGCATTAATCATTAGTAACGGTGTTTGTGGCGCCGTACAATAGATGTAGAGCGGCTCTGTTTTGTGCAAAATCGTATTCATTTTGAGATGTTAAGGGGACACTTTAGTCGTATTCCTCAGCTGGAAACTAGAAACAGGCTTGGATGTGCTCACATGCACGATCACCCTGGACGAGTTTCACGCTTGGCCTTTTCTTTTTTCTTTTTCTTTTTTTTCATGTTTTCACCCAGCATGTCTCAATGGGGTCTCATAGCAGAGGGGGGACATTAGTGTGTGAAAGGACTCAGACTCCTCAGGGAGCTGCCATTGATCAGTCTATTGGTACACACATCAACACACAGACTCACACAAACACAAGCATAGAAACAACACATGAAACATCACTGTGGATGGTACTTGATTTCAGCTTTTAACTCCAAAATGTTTATTCCACAAGATTGTTTTTTTTTTTTTTTGCCTTTAAATATCCTTGATAAATTTATGTAGCGATACCCTGTGTGAAGATGCTGTTGTGGTAGATGAGAAGTGCAGCGGAATTGGAGACATGCATAAGGCTTTCAGACACAGATGAGAATAGAAAACAGGGTCGAGAACAGAAAACGATAGTAGTGGTCGAGTGTGCATGCATCCCTTTCTCTTGATGCTAATTTTCTTGGCGCGCTCTTAAACAGAATTTTAATTTGCGCTGTGTTTACAATTCATAACGAACAGCGCCATCTCAGAGGCCAATGCAATCTAATTACAACACAAATGTGTGAACGTACATGCACACACACATGCACTGAGAAACATACATTGTAATCTAATTAACTTGGCAAGCATTCGGAGCGTATTTTACATTTCAGAATATGCTCTTTGTGAATAACGACAATGGGCCTTAAGGAAATGGTTAAATATTTATACATACTAAATATATGATTGTATAACTTTAGATAATATAGTGCATCTGTATTCACCATAGACACATTCAGTAAATTGAAACATAATCTTCACATTGCAATTAATTAGAGCCAGGGTAACAGGTCATGTCCCACATTTAAATTTGCCCGAAAGGCACACACACTATACAAGAATACAAGCAACTGATCCACAGAATGAATTGAAATGTGATAAAACATAAAGCATAATCATGTGTCCTTATCATCAAAGCACCTATAACGACAAACAAAAACCACAGGAGAGATTAGTCCTCTGCGGCGCGTCTCTCCATTCAGTCATTCATTAGCCAGGACAATAATCAGACCTGCAGAGGGATTGTCGTCTCCTTTGCCAACATGCTCCCTGGCATCCAATATACATCCCGCATGTTGGTTTGTTATGCTCATAAAACCAGCCAAGTTAAACTGCGATGCTTAGAAACTGTCAACAAATAATACAATCAAAGTTATTTCCTTTTCTATATCACAATGAAAGTCTCAATAGCTGCTGTCACTTCCATAGTAGTAAAGTGGCTGCAGAGTGGCTGACATGTGCATTCTGCATACGGAGAAAAATCACACTGGTTTTACTCTTTGTAGGTAAGGCAAGTTTATTTATATTGAATATTTCATACAAAAAGGCAATTCAGTATGCTTTACATAAATAAAAAGAACATCCACAAGAAAATAAAAACAAACTGCTCTAAACAGTAGAGGAATGACATATTGAAAATGTAATTTAAACACACACACACACACACACACACACACACATATATACAGGGTGTCCCATAAGTCTCCATACATAGGAGACATAATACATACCATACATATATGGTTCTAACATGTGTTTCTTTATATTTCTTCTTTATAGTTCTTCAGCAGTGGAGGACATGCATTGAAATGTGTTCCTGACAAAATGGCAGTCATATAGAGTATATTATATAAATAAAAATGGTTTATGTCAAGAAACGTTTATTTTTCCTATGTATGGAGACTTATGGGACACCCTGTATATATATGTATCTGCCCATCCCTAATAAAATTGTACTCATAACATAAGTGTGTATGTATCAGTCATGTTGGCCTGGTTTTTAGGCGCGATTCATCCTTTCCAACAAGGGGGGGGGGGGGGTGCCCAATATTTGGCTCAGGTAATCTGTTAATGTGATGGGTTTACATGACAAACCTCAACTCTACCCCACTGCTCACTGTCCAGATCATCCTCAAACATGTTAGATATTTAGGGGTGAAAATGCTACAGGGATGATCTGCTACAGCCAATGAGACTAAAATCACTGGTGTGACCAAACAGTGGTAAAGGCCAACAAGGCTAATCTGAGCTACTGTACTATGTTTGATAAGTATTACATCAAGTATTACATGTCTGCATCTCTTTTACTGCTACCTCCTTCCCACTTCAGTTTTCAGCATCGTTATATTTAGTTTCGAGATCACATGAGGTGGTCACTGCGCCATCGGGCACGAGAATCTCAGTCATATCAGTGTGTGAAATTGTCAATTCTGTCTCACTCCCCTTCGAGCTGCGACCAGATTTTCTTTGTTGAAATCTTATTTTAATCTGCTGTCGACCAGGCTTTTTTTTTTTTTTTCTTCTATAATTTATTCATAACATTTCTCGCTATTTGGAAGAAAACAAGTTCATATTCACTATAATCCTAATGTTTTAATTGAAGAAAAGCTCAGAAATCAACATTGGGTGTAAAAATGCAGTTGGATCATAGCTTCCATCCGTGTTGCCATGCTCTCCACCAGTCTTTTGCATTGTTGTTGGGTGCTTTATGATGCTCCTGGCACAAAAATACAAGCAGCTCTGCTCTGTTTGTCTGCTTGTGACCATCCATCTTCCTCTCATCACATTCCAGAGGTTCACAGGGGTTCAGGTCTGTAAATATGGAGTGGTCTTTTAATTCTATCCAGAGCACACAGGATATAAGTGTTTCTCCATCTTGTGCTAAACCACTTCACTTTGTGTCTGTAAACATAAATGATACAGAGACAGTGTCTTCTGTGGTTTGTGTTTAACCTTACACTGCAGCTGCTAGAACAGTGTGTTAAGATAATAAAACTTTTATATGTTTGTGTTGCTCTGTTATGATTCACTGCTGTTTTTCCCTTTATATGGATCTGTATAGCAGATCCAGAAAAACTGGGGGGGGGGGGGGGGATGGGGGGGTCCAGGGTCGGAGTCCTGGTGGAGATTCAAGGGAGAGAAGCAAAGCAAAATTAACATTATAAATGCTTCAAATCACATTAAACTGTTTTTGGTTTTTTTTAAATTATCATACACTAATAAAATGAAAACAGTTTAACCTCACTAATGTCACCACTTCTGGAACCAAAGCAAAGAGTTCACTTTAATAAGGCTGGCCTCAGTTATGGCTTTGAATTCCACTGCATTTCAAACCAGTGGTGCCAGTCACAACAAACCCCGCCCCTCGCACATATCGTAGCTTATACTGGCATCGATCCAGCTGATGTCATCATGTCTATGCATGTGCTGATGTCAGTATATCAACTACCTCTATGTATATGCCAAGTTTGAAATAAATTGAAACATTTTTTTGTTTTGTTTTTGTAGACATTTGAAATTTCGCCCATTATAAGTAAATGGGAGAAGAAAAAAGATTTTAAAAATTCATTCAAAAATTTAACTTTTACCTACCTTTACCAAAATGTTATCACATCTATTGTTTGTCACTGGCAATCTATAAACCCAAATTGGTATGAATTCACCCAATAGTTTTGCTGCTACAGACATTTGAAATTTCATCTATTATAAGTAAAGGGGGAAAAAACATTTTAAAAATTCATGAAAAATTTGAACGTTGACCTACTTTTCCCACAATGTAATCAGATCTATTCTGGGTCACTGGGAATCTATAAACCAAATTTGGTATGAATTCAATCAATAGTTTTGCTACTAGAGTGTTAACAAACAAAGAAACAAACCAAACCAAAAACAATACCTCTTGCCTCCCCTTCAGGGGGGCGGGGTAATAATTTCCAGTTAGAAACAACAGGATAAAGTCCAGGTATAGCCCTCTGTTTGACAACTTTGTGTGATTCATTCAATCATTGGCTGGGTTCAGTGGCAGCTCAAAGATATTTAGGCCTAATATTCAGTCCATGCAGCTCTAGTTCTGACTGTATAATAATACATTCCATACCTTCTATGGCTGCTTGTTTGTTTTTCATGCAGACCCAAAGGCTGCTTGAACAGACAGTTGTCTCTTCATGGTTAGACTAAAGTCTTGTTTAGATTTAACTCCCTTTACCATATAGACCAGGGGTGTCCAAACTTTTTTTAAAGAGGGCCAGATCTGATAATGTGGACATTGCCAGGGGCCAGTGGTCCCTTCGGACGTTTTTTAAACAGTAAAAATTACATATAAAAGCGCTGTTCTACAACAATTTTATTTTCATTGTCACAATATCATTTTTTTAAATGGCAATGTAACCAAATCTAAGCCACTCAGGTGTGAACAAATTAAAAAAAAAAAAAAATTTCTGCCTTCCTTTCACATCTGGAGTCACATAACATAGAACAAACCGTGTGGAGTATCTTAAACGTCCAAGAAGTTGATAAAAATCTTAACCCCACATTCATTTTAAACATGACTTATATGAGTAATCATTACTCATATATTACTCAGTAATGCAAAGTCTGTTAACATTTCAGATGAAAACATATGACTCTTACTCTTGTCTTCCACAAAATCATTCAGAAAGTAATATTTGTGTCACATCTACAAGTACATAACACCAGCAGTTATAGGCAACTAACCTGGCAACTTGGTAGCCTGCCTTGGTGGTGAATTCATTTAACTCCCAGGTTCACATGAAGAGTCACTGTTGTGAGTTTAAGGCAGCTTGAATTTGCTTCAATTTTTTGGAGCGCTCACTCCCTGCTAGCTTGTCGTATGCGTTAGCATGTTTTGTCTGCTAGTGTCTCTTTACATTGAATTCCTTAAACAAGGCAACAGTCTGTTGACAAATTAGGCAAACACAATCGCCTCGATTTTCAGTGAAAAAAAAATTGTAATTCCCATCTCTCCTGGAAGCGGCGGCCCTCACTGTCAACTTTCGTTTTTTTTATTTACAGGCGCCATGGTTAGAAATTAGCGAAAAGGGTTCACGGCAAAGTCACAGAGCCAGATAGAGTTAGAGTGGTGCTGCCACCATGAGGTGAAAGGAGAAACTGCATTTTGAACCTTTTATGATTCATGTACTCTGTTCAACAGTCCAAGCGGGCCATAAATAATACATTATAAAACCCAAACTGTGGGCCGTATAAAATCTGACCACGGGCCGTGATTGGCCCCCGGGCCAGACTTTGGACATGCCTGATATAGACTGTCGTCATTAATGGTGCATGCACAGTAGACCCCCCCCCCCCCCAAAACAAGAGATTGGAAAGCCTTTGGATGCATACATTTGCACCCCTGAACACATGTGGATGGATAGCTCAGTATGTAACGCTGCAGGAAATTGGGGTTAGAATCCCGGCAAAAGCAGTCGTGTTATTGGGGTTACAGGGTGCCAGTAGGTAAATCCACCATCGCAGAAGTAACTCCTCCCAGCCATCAGAACCAGTGACCTCTGCCAAATCGGCAATCCTTCGAGGGGTTTTATAGAGTAACAGCTTTCAGATGCTGTAGTATTTCTGGGTTAATGCCCCATCTGACTATTAGGAGAAAACCAACAGAGAGGAGAGTGGACTGCTGGCAGAGCTCTGAGCCAAAGATCAGGGGCTTAAGTCTGGTCATATCAGAAAATGGCACAACACAATTCATTCACATCCTTATGGAAACTTGCTGATGTTAACGACAACTTGCAAGTCATCCAGCAATGTTCGGTTGTTATGTAAATTATGTAAAACTCCATTGGCGTTGGTTCTAACTCGGAACAGCAGGATTATATATAAACTTCAGATTCAACATTGCTAATAAGACAGCATCTCCATTTTCTACTCCTCATTTCTTGCTGTTCCCTTAAAGGTCGTACTGCAATGATGATTCACCATCTTACCGAGGTGCAAATTTATATGCCATATGAGTTTTACTTCAAGTAAAAGCATTGCATAAAATTGGTCCAATTCAATGATGTTTATGTAAAGTGACTCCAGATGCAATATGCTGGTGGGACTTTTTGGGTCAGTGTCTCTAAGGGTTGTATCAACTCATGACAGGTCTGGGACTGCAAATGAAAATTGACAGTTAATAGCTTTCATTCATTTAGTATGGTTCGTAAAACCTCACTCCATCAATATTTATCACTGAGACACAGGTTACACTAGAAAGTCAGTGTACACATCCACTGGATTTTTTTCAAAAAAGTAATTGAAGTTAAAGTACATTATGCTCATTCATGTTCAAGGTCTCATCTCTGTGTTGCTCAGCGTACTGACCAAATGCTGTGAAATATAGTTGTGCATTGGTGTGCTTATTATCACAACACAGGGGTTATAATTCATTATATCGTCCCTTTTACTACAGTTGTATTAATTATTTATACTAATTTAAAAGGCAGCAGAATGTAAATAAATGAATAAAAGCTGTTTGTTGTCTATTATAGAAGTGCAGAAATCTGAATGAAGTCTTAATATGTGCAGTAGGGTGAATTTGAGTTCAGATTGTGTTGTGGTAGTTGATGCTAATTTACTGTAAAATTAAAATTTTTAATGCTGTGATGTTTTTCAGCAGCAAAACTAGGTTGTCTGGCGATGGTGTTATAAGTTACTGTGCAAGTCTGTATTAAGATGGAAACAAGAATTTACTGGAAATAAAAAATCACAGGTTTTAATAGACTAAAGTGTCAAGTATTTACACTAGATTTCATTCAACACGCGAGATGTTTCTCATTGTTTGAGCTGCTTTTTGTTAAGGGAACAGCAGTCACACCAGAGGGCAAGGACCTCAGCTCCAAAATGAAGCCAATGTAGATGTAGCTTGTAATACAACTGATCACCACTGGGGTGGGCTCCGACACACTTTCATAATTTCTTTTTTTTTACAGGACTCATTTCAGTCCCGTCTAGATTTCAGGCTGAGTAGAAGCTTCTATATCTGCTGGATTTTTGGATTTTCAGTTTACTTAATTAAACACTTTCTCTGATAAATAGCTCCACTGTACTTGATTAATAGGTTCCGCTAAAATTGGCTGTAAAATCACTTTGTTAAGCAATGTTTGAAGTTTACAGTTTTACTGAGTCGCTAAGCTAGTATGTAGCATTAGCTCATCTGGTGCCTAGAAAAGCGCTATATAAATCAAAACCATTATTTTTATTATATCCAAATATGGTCACTTGCAGCTCCAAAGAGCCAACATGGCAATCATAGATTACTGGTTTCAAAACATGTCGCGTGGGTGGTGTGCATGCTTCTTCCCCCCACTAATGAAAGATTCTATGTCGCACTTAATCCTGACTTTTACCTGGAGATGCCATTCAGTTGTGATTTTTACCCTGCCCCCCGAAGGGGAGGCAAGGGGTATTGTTTTTGGTTCAATTTGTTTTTTTTGTTAACACTCTAGCAGCAAAATGGTTGAATTCATGCCAGATTGGGTTTATAGATTACCAGAGACCCAGAATAGATGTCATTACGTTTAGGGAACAGTAGGTCAAAGTTCAAATTTTTTGTGAATTTTTAAAATCTTTTTTCCCCCAATTATAATGTGCGAAATGTCACAAGTCTGTAGCAGCAAAACTGTTGGTTGAATTCATACCAAATTGGGTTTATAGATTGCCAGTTACCCAGAATAGATGTCATTACATTTTGGGCAAAGTCAATCAAAGTACAAATTTTTAATGAATTTTTAAAATCTTTTTTCTTCCCATTTACTTATAATGGGCAAAATTTCAAACGTCTATAAAAACATCACTTTTGTTTCAGTTTACTTCAAACTTGGCACATATGTAGAGGCAACTGATATGCTGACAACAGCACATGCATAGACATGATGACATCAGCTGGATTGACGTCAAAATAAGTTACAATATGTGTGAGGGGCGGGGTTTGTTGTGACTGGCACCATTTGTTTTGTGTTTTGTTAACAGTGTGTACATATTTCCTGTTTTTTGTTGGTGTACCTTACTAAAGAATGTGAGAAATAAATATGAATGCTCATCATAACCTTGAAAAAACATTATTAACTGTGCCTTCAGATTTTGGACAGTTCTGTAATGCAACGCTGTTAATATTAACATCAGCAAATGTAGTTGGGTAATGTTAACACAGAGAGCTGAGTTCACAGTTACACTGAATCTTTGACTCCAAAGACCTGTTTGAAAGTCATTCATTATAGCACAAGCCGAGACTGTTCAACTCATGTATTAATATTAGTTATTTTCTGTTCCATTAGCTGTCTGTCAGACTTGTTGTGTTCCCTATGGGTCTGATTTTGGCCTCATACCTTAATGCTGTCTTTATTGTGGAGACTAAAATGAGCCCATATCTCAGCTCTATGCACTGTGGGAGTTGGTTTAACTCTGTCAGATCCACCAACACTAACAATTCTATTCAGCTAGGTTTGATAATGTTATATGTGCACCCACTTCCTGCCTCGTTTTATATTGAGACAAAGTGAAATGGGTCATAATTTTAACACAAAACACATGTAATCTGCATTTTTTTGTACACTTAAATCTTCACTTTGTGCAAAAAAGTGGTGTTACATTCAGGCTCATTTCCAATGTTTGTTTGCATTACTGTCACATTTACGTATGCAGGATCCTAATCCAATTTATACAGTATTTATGTGAGTGTTGGAGGCTGAGAAAAAGAGGAGGACCTCAGTGGTAGGAATGACATTTGAAACGAGTCCCCTGCTGGGACCAAAAGAGCCATCGCCATGTTCTGTATGCCAGAAAAACCACACACACATTCACTACACATGCTCACAAAACACACAGATAGCTTCTGGTTGTTTGAGACTGAGGGCAATCTGTCCATCTGTTCGTCTGTCAGTAACACATCATCTTTAGTAAATGGGGTTAACAGCCACTGCTGTGTTAAAAGAGGCAGGGATAACAAGGCAGTGTGCCATGTAGGGGGGTGGGAGTAGGCTTGGAGGGGTGATAAAGAGGGGGAACCCATTATAGAAAGTGTAAAATTCTCTGATTTAAGGCCTGTGATAGAACATAATGGTTTGCTACCCTGCTGAGTTTGCTATGCTGAGCTAAGAGCAAGAGTAAGCAGAGGAAAAATGTGGTGCTGGACTGGCTAAGAGAGATTGAGAAAAGGAGGGGTCATTTATAAAATAGCAGCAGGACGAGGTGAGACAGACGATGAAAGAGGAGGGGGAGGAGGGGAAAGAGGAGGGGAAATGGTCAGCTGAAGTGTGAAAAAGACTCTAAGGAAGTTGGGGCTTTCTGAGAAATAGAAAAACACGTGGAGGACAGGTCAGCATCAGGAGCAAAGGGTGTGAAAAGGAAAGGTTTTACCTTTTAGAAGTTAACCCATGAAAACCCAAACGGCCAGGTCGACTGAAAACATCTAATGATCTAAACCAGGGGTCTCAAACTCATTTTCCTTCAGGGGCCACATTCAGCCCAATTTGATCGGCAGTGGGCCAGACCAGTAAAATAATAGCATAATAACATAAATAATGACAACTCCAAATTTTTGTCTTTGTTTTAGTGTAAAGAAAAAAACAACAACATTCAATTATGAAAATACTTACTTTTATTAACTATCCATATGACTAACATGAAAAAAACTGAAATTTCTTAAGAAAAATAAGTGCAATTTTAACAATATTATGCCTCAAATTATCATGTCTACATGTGCATTATAAATCAGATCTACAAAGACACTAAACACTTAATAACAGGCAGAAAAGTGTTAAAATTGTGCTTAATTTTCTTTAGACATTTCAGGTTGTTCATACTTGTTCAGTTTATTCACATTTTATTGTTTCAGGATAGTTTGTAAATGTAAATATTTTCATAATTTAAAGTTATTTTTTGCACTAAAACAAGATTTTTTTTTTTTTTTTGGCTTAATTCAAGATTTTTTTTTACTTAACTGAAGATTCTTTTAGCTTAATTCCACATTTTTTCCTTCATTCAAGCAAAAATATTTTTTTGCTTAATTCAGTTCAAGACTGTGGAAGTTTTGACTTTGCAAATTCATCCCATGGGCCGGATTGGAACCTTTGGTAGGCCACATGTTTGAGACCCCTGATCTAAATTGTTTAATACCTGTTGATTCACTAATCCTATCAATACATGTAAATAATTGGTCATATCTTTTCTTTTCATGGTTATCAGATATGACCCATTTGGATGAACGTGGAAACACCGTCATCTTCTACAACACTGATTCATCAGTAAAACCCATGGAGTTTGATCAATGACAGTGGACGGAGACACTTGTTTATGTACAGTTGTTTATGCTTTTTCTTCAGTTTTCTGTTTTTCATAAAATAACCCTTAACTTTACTCTGAGCTTTAATAAACATCTAGATGCTCAGTGAATTAAATACAGGAAAATACCTGATTTTCACACAAAAAAAGAGTGGAAAAATGGTAATAAATCACTTAAGAAAGGTTAAATAGGGAGAAAAAAATCATTTGGGAACAGCCACAAAAGTAGCCCTGGGTCTTTATGGGTTAAGTGAATAAGCCCTCTTACCTACAAATTACAGTTAACCGTCGATGAGGTGGTGTTTATATCTCTGGAGAAATTGTCTTATAGGTTTACAAACACACATACACATAATTACTTTGTTAGAAATGTTGTTTCATCTCTTTCTTTGGGTGTTTATTCATCTGTCATATGAGTAGGGACTAATTCAGCTGATTATTTATCTGAGTTTATTGGAGTTTGTGGCCCCCTGCCTGGCTCATTTTCTGCCGCACTGGTAATTATTAACATATCTGCACAACACTGCCTCAAACTGCTGACACATTTAGTGGTACTGCAGGGCTGAGTGGCACCATAACCAGACACACATATGTACACTTTTCCAATTATGCTTGCCTGTTAGCAGTTATCCGCTGTATACATATGTCAAATAACTGTCAAAAACTGTAGAGAAAATATATAAAAGTGCAAGCCAAAATAAAAATGATTCTTATTTTTTGGGAAGCAGTAGCGTGATTAACAGGTGTGAATTTGGGTGTCTGTTCATAACAACAACAACAACAACAGAAGCAGCAGCAGCAGCTCCCTGCAATAAAACAGACTCAGACAATGAGGCAGCACATAGTGAGTAAGCCATGACTCTAATAATAAAAAAAAGGAGAAAAAAACAAGAATTGTTTAGCACAGAAACCCTCAACAAATGCAAAGTCGTGCTTCCTTATCCTGCTTTAAGCAAATCTTAAAGAGAAGAAAATCACTGTTTTCTAAATAATGCGTGCCGTCTTCAAGGTGTTCTATTACAGCTCTCTTTGTTTAAAATAAATATCCCAGAAATTCTTAAATAGTATTCAACACAGATTTGTTTTGATGTTTGAAAATTTTAATAAATCAGTATTTTTAATTCAGTGGGTAAAACTCCACAGTATTAGAATAAAAACACCGATACAGTCTGCATCTAATCAAGTCTTTATGTTTAATACAGCGTTTTGGGTGCACAGAGGAAGAAAGTGTTGGGTTGTAATTTTAATTCTTCATTGAATGATTAAAAGACAGGGCAGCGCAGTAGTGCAGTGGTTGGCTCTATTGCCTCACAGCAGTCAAGGACCCCTCCTCGGATCCCACCCCCCACTGTCCAAAGACATGCATTTAGGAGGTTAATCGGTCAGTTTAAATCACCCGTAGGTGTAAATGTGAGAGTGAATGGTTGTTTTTCTGTGCATGTCGGCCCTGTCGGTAGAGGGGATAGACCCCAGTGCCCCCCCCACGACCATCTCAAGGATTAGGCAGGTCGGAAAACAAGTGAATAAATGAATGAATGATTAAAAGATAATATCTGTCAGCAATTTCCAAATCATAAATGCCTGTTAACAAATGTTTAACAATATTACTCAGTGGGGCTTCAATGCTTTGTTTCTCATGATTTTACTTCTGTTGTTTGCCAGTAACAAACAACAAAAACAACTATTTTTGTTTGCCAACAATACTTATTGGCAGTGATTTTAAAGCGAGCAGCCTGGTAGAAGTATGAGGCTACGTTCAGACTGCAGGCAAATGTGGTGCAAATTCGATTTATTGCCCAAATGTGACTTGTGTCTGATCTGTTACAGACAGTTTGAACAGCACAAATCCAACCCAGGCCACTTTTATATGTGGTTCTAAATCCGATACGTGTCTGATATTTTGCAATGCGACTTCAGTCTAAGTGGCCGGGTTGTATTTATCCAACCTTTATGTCATTGAAATGCGACAAGCGTCACAATTCTGTGTCCCAGAAGGAGAAGCGGTGGAAAAAACATACTTCCGTACTTTTGCGTATGCAGGTCACTTCAGGGTTGCATTCAGTTCATACTCAAAACTGATAGAAATCGCATTTAATGTCTAATAAAAATGTAATAAATGTATATAAATGTAATAAATGGGCACACAAAAAAATCTGATTTCACCAAAAAATTCAAATTGTGCATTAAGACCTGCTGTCTGAATGTAGCCTTAGTGGAAAAGTTGTTTGGTGAAGTTTTTCAGTAGTTGCTTTTCCAATGATCCTCAAATTGCCCAAATATAACTTGCGCATAAAAACTGACCTAATGGAAAACCGACAATTTCGCCAAAACTCTTGTTTTTCGAGTAAAAGGTTTTGCACTGGCAAGATGGTTTTTCAAACATAGAGCAAATGATATATCATGCAAAACTGCAATGGAAAGACCTTTTTCTACAACTAGAGTCACATGATTGAAAAAAAAAAAAAAACAGATGTTGACGGACGTTACAACAAGCAAAGAAGAATTTTAAAAGAAACGTGTATATGTGTGGACACACCACGAAACTGAATCATTTTTTAATTTAGTATGGGATAGAGGGGTAATATATAATAATAAAGAATATATCTGCAAATTAACACAATATTTATGTTTGTTGCCATGTTTGTGGAATGACTTTTCATGTCATCTTGCAATAATAAATAAACAAATCATCGCATTTATGATTTAATGGAAAAATCGATATTATGCACTTTTATTTTTTTTGACATTTATCTTATTTTTCATGTTACCTTTATTAAACCAGGAAGTCCCACTGAGATTAGAAATTTCTTTTGCAAGAGAGACCTGGCCAAGGAAGCAGCCACACAAAGTCCAAACAATACAAAACACATACATGATACACAATGAATAATAAAACACAATAACCACTATTCAACCATATTGGCATCAAGAAAAAAAAATCAAGACATTCCTCCTTCACTGCATTTTCCATGATACTTTAAAAATAATTGACATAAATGAATATATGTAGTTTTCGTAAATATCAATAAAGTTTTATGCACATGTCCAATGGAAAAGCGACTAGTGACAGGTTTAGTGATACTGCAGCAAAGTAGTAGAAAATGCATGCTTGTAGATCTTAAGTATCACTGTATTTTTCAGACGAAAGGCAGTAGTAATATTTAATGCTCTCTGGTGTCATTTATTTTTTAGGTCTGAATGTGAGGCAAACCTGCAATCTAGATGAAAACACACACAGAAGCATCTGCTCTAGACATCTGTCAAGAGTACTTACAGCATCACTCAATCTTACCATGTGGCCCTCAGTGAATATATTAACTGACATCTATTAACATTAATACGTGTAATCAAGCTTCAATGAACTCTCTCATTCCTGCGGTATCATCTACACACCCTGTCTTTTCATTAGTCGTGCAGGCTTACTTCAGTGCACCGCTGGTCTAAGTAATGCTGAGTCAATTACGACTGCAGGTGCTAAAATTGGACAGGATTTGTGTGTGTGTCTGGTCTGTGAAAGCAGGGATGGTTAAGATGTTTACGCTAGGTTGATTTTGCTCAATTGTGGTTCTGCCAAAATAAAAATAAAAACCAATTATAGGTGTGAAGAGGAAGAGAGACAACAAGAGGCAAACATATATACACAGACGGGACTGGACTGCATTACAAAAAAACACAATTAGTGCTTGGTTTTGCTGTGTAAAATATGCTGTTTACTCATGGACATACACTTAGCTTGCTCCATCATTCAATATTCAATATTACAACGAGTGTAAATGTGTGGAGAAAGGGAAAACTTCTGTATACTAGGTTGTTGTACCTTGATAAAAGCCAAGTTTTGGTAGAAGCAAGACTCAAGAGATTAGAAACAAAAATTAGTGCCTCATGGTTAAACACCAGGATAGATAGATAGATAGATAGATAGATAGATAGATAGATAGATAGATAGATAGATAGATAGATAGATAGATAGATAGATAGATAGATAGATAGATAGATAGATAGATAGATAGATAGATAGATAGATAGATAGATAGATAGATAGATAGATAGATAGATAGATAGATAGATAGATAGATAGATAGATAGATAGATAGATAGATAGATAGATAGATAGATAGATAGATAGATAGATAGATAGATAGATAGATAGATAGATAGATAGATAGATAGATAGATAGATAGATAGATAGATAGATAGATAGATAGATAGATAGATAGATAGATAGATAGATAGATAGATAGATAGATAGATAGATAGATAGATAGATAGATAGATAGATAGATAGATAGATAGATAGATAGATAGATAGATAGATAGATAGATAGATAGATAGATAGATAGATAGATAGATAGATAGATAGATAGATAGATAGATAGATAGATAGATAGATAGATAGATAGATAGATAGATAGATAGATAGATAGATAGATAGATAGATAGATAGATAGATAGATAGATAGATAGATAGATAGATAGATAGATAGATAGATAGATAGATAGATAGATAGATAGATAGATAGATAGATAGATAGATAGATAGATAGATAGATAGATAGATAGATAGATAGATAGATAGATAGATAGATAGATAGATAGATAGATAGATAGATAGATAGATAGATAGATAGATAGATAGATAGATAGATAGATAGATAGATAGATAGATAGATAGATAGATAGATAGATAGATAGATAGATAGATAGATAGATAGATAGATAGATAGATAGATAGATAGATAGATAGATAGATAGATAGATAGATAGATAGATAGATAGATAGATAGATAGATAGATAGATAGATAGATAGATAGATAGATAGATAGATAGATAGATAGATAGATAGATAGATAGATAGATAGATAGATAGATAGATAGATAGATAGATAGATAGATAGATAGATAGATAGATAGATAGATAGATAGATAGATAGATAGATAGATAGATAGATAGATAGATAGATAGATAGATAGATAGATAGATAGATAGATAGATAGATAGATAGATAGATAGATAGATAGATAGATAGATAGATAGATAGATAGATAGATAGATAGATAGATAGATAGATAGATAGATAGATAGATAGATAGATAGATAGATAGATAGATAGATAGATAGATAGATAGAAAGATAGATAGATAGATAGATAGATAGATAGATAGATAGATAGATAGATAGATAGATAGATAGATAGATAGATAGATAGATAGATAGATAGATAGATAGATAGATAGATAGATAGATAGATAGATAGATTCCACAGTGGGTAATTCTGTTAACAGTCTCCAATATGGTTTGAGTAGATCATAGAACAGCTGGGGTGCTGATAAGGGGGGGGGGGGGGGGTAAACATGACAAATTCATGGGGCCCAGCATATGTGGGGGGCCCACAGAGCAGTGGAGGGGGTCCAGTGGATATAGGCTAGAGGTTGTGAAAATTTCCTGTAAGATCCGGTGTATAAGAGACGTTGAAAACATGTTAACTTTCAGTTTCGTTTTCACGCTAGCCTAAGGGACGTTATGTATGGACTGCACCCCCAAATCCATACCCCCCACCCTGGTCTGACAGATTGACAAGATACGGAATTTTATGGAAGGGTCCACAACGTTTACCTTTCATGGAGCCCACAATTGGTGGTGCGCGCTCCTATAGAACAGTATACAAAAAACACAGACATGAACATTTCAGACATCCTCAACACACACACACACACACACACACACACACACACACACACACACACACACACACACACAGAGTTAATGTTAGCGGCTTTATGCAATCACTAGTCTGTGTGCAACAGCATACAACATCAGACAACTTGAACTTTTGATAAATAGGTGTATTTTTTATGTTATAAAACTGCTTTGAGTAAAATGTCAAAGTGCTGAAACAGATAAATTAAAGCTGTAAGATCAGAAATAAAAAGGAAAAAAATACAGAATTTCTGCAGCTCTCTGCTTTCAGTCTGATTCAAAAGACTAAATATAAACAGAGATGACCTGACATTGTGTCATGCTGTTATGGAAAAGTGAATCCACTTTTCTTGAATTCCATGTCAAGACACAGAGTAGATCGATGGAGTCATATCTAGGTTGTGTTTGACAATCTAAAGTCAATCAGAAGATCTTATTAGAGCTTGGAGACAGGCCTTTGATAAAGTCCCTTTATGTCAGAATGTTCTGAAGACGTGGTTTATGGAAAATAGGTTCAATTTTTATTTGGGTGACTCAGAGGTGAAAGAATAGGTCAAAATCTGTAAACCATCCTATTGAATGAATGACCAGAGAATAAACACTGTGACACTGAAACAAGAAGTCTCTAGTGAATGTCCTCTTCATCAATGGACATTTGTGCCAAAGATGAATTCATTACAACCAGTTCTTCCTTAGATATTGCAATCACAAGAAGTGGACATATGGTCGGACAGACAGTTGGAAAACATATTGCCTCCAGCCATCGCTATCACAGATACAGAGCCTTAAAAACACAAACGCTTCATTGAAATCCAGCATTCATTGACTTTCATAAAAAAATGAAAATAAAAAACTCCTTCCATCAACACAACAGAAGGTCATACACAGCGCTAAAGATGCTATTCAGATCATGAAAGTATCCGTTCATTCTGTGTCTCCTCAAATGTAACTAATTACACAGCGATGTAGTGGGTAAATGCAGAGCTGTGAAAAGTTCATGCTTTGGCCTGAGGCTGGTGTGAAAGGGGAGCACACATGGCATCCAAATGGGAAAGTTCTCATCTTCTAAGAGTGAGGTCTGCGCTCACTAAATTTAATGGTGATTTTCTAAATAAATATAGACATTTCTTCACCGGTCACTGGAAATCAACTTAAATTTAGCAATAAATACATTTTGTATCGGAATAGAGTGTTTTAATTTATATATTTGGTATTCAGAGCTATATATGTTTGTACATGTAGAGCTTTTATATGTATATATTTACATATTTTTACTATCTTTTTCTGTTGTATTGATCATTTCTTTCCTGCTACTTTATTTTACTTGAATGGAGCAACTGTATCACCCAATAATTTCCCCCAGGATAAATAAATTCTCTTCTGATTCTGCTCTGTTTTGTCATTGTTTAGTGATGGGTCCGATCAAGCAAAAGTGAACATCAACATGAAAAAGTAAATTTGCATGCATCATTTATCAAGTGGGCTCATTTTTTAGCGAAAGATCTCTATTTTATGGAACTGTTATATTTTCTAAAATACTACTTGTAGAAAAAAAAGTTACAACCAATTTTTTTTTTATCGTACTTTTTACACCACAGCCATAGCTTGAATTTGATGCTAAAAATTATATCTAAAAAAATTTGAAAATGTATTCAATCTGTTGATTATATAGATGATTAAGTTTCAAGTATTAGATTTTCATTATTTTGTGAATATTATTGATATTTATGAGTTTGAACATTTGTGAGTTGCTTAAAAGGCCCTGTCCCCCTGTTAGTATTAAATACATTAAATAAAACACTGTGATTATATCTGGCTTGTTATAAAAAATAAGTCAACATTTTGGGTGACACATACAATGGTAAAGAGTCGTCCATGTCTTACTATGGCAGCCTGTCCACGTGCTACCATATTCTCATGTCAATAAAACAGAGACTTTTCAATATTTTACTCTAAAATTTATTTTCAGCATAGTTGACCATAATATCTAAAAGGTTTTGTCCAACTTGACATTAATTTCTGTCGAGAACCACATGTTTTGAATGTTTGTGTAAAGCTTAAAAAATTGATGTCCGTTTCAAGTCCATGTGTTACCGAGCAGTAATTTGACATTTGTTGTGATCTCCCCAAATTTTGTTATACATAATGTTAACCCTTAGGGGTCCACAGTCATGACATTTTCAACACGTCGTAGCGTTGGAAGTCGCCACTTTTTATTTGATGTTGATAGAGCAAATACAACTGAAGATTTCATGTTTTGATACCAGAGCAAACAAATATGAGTAAAAGTATGAAAATGAGGTGGGGCGGGCATTATATTTCTTACCATATCTTTGTAATTTTTTGTCTTTTTTCAAAACGGTAAAAACTGGCCTCCTGAACCGGATGCAGAAACTGGGAGAACTGGAGGGGGGGGTGAGACAACTGAAGAAAACGCCTATGTAAAGACATGCTTTTATGTCAAATATTTGAGTATAGTTTAAATTTATTACAATTTTAATTTTATATATCTAATATTTGGAACCAATATTCATTTTTAAAATCTTTGAAAAGGTTCATTAAGCATGTTTTTGTTATTTATGCAATAAATTATATACATTTTTCAAATTGGATTATATATATTTTTTGTGTTTTTTGGCCTTTTGTGTTGATATAGTAGGATAGAGCAAAAAACTAATAAGCAGATGAGATAGATGAAGTTGTGCTGGAAAAAAAAAAAAAAAGATACCAAACATGCATATTGTAAACATTTCTTTACGTAGTATATAGAGGCAAAATCAAAAGTATTCAAAAACGGCCAAAACAGGCTCAGACCCCCAAGGGTTAAAGTGCTTATCGGCTAAAATTTGCTTAGAGGTCTTGTTTATGCCCTTGTGCATAGCAAATCAATATAAGTGAATCCCCAGAGGAACTTTGTGTTGGTAAATGCAAGTTATGCAAATTTACAGGATTTCAGTTCTGTTGCAACATGTTGATGGTCATATGAACTATGTTTTCAGCTCAAAAATGTCCAATTTCATCACAATTAATGCTATATTTTCATGTCACAAATGGCCAAGTTATATTTTAACTGAATTTACCTGAAAAGCAAGTATTCTATTCTTTTAGATTCTCCAATTTTTCTTACGAGATTACATACTACATATCACATGCTTTATTTTTACAGGTTGCAATATGGAGTATGGTGCTGATCCATCCTGCTTATGTTACGCCAATACATACATTAAGAATGTCACATGTCACTTTTTAAATCAACAGTTTTCTAATAATAAGCATTTTTATAAAGAAATAACAATTCTATATTGTTATTTACTCTTTAGTATGATGATGAACTGTACAATAAATAATTATGATACTAGTTTTTGCACAGGGATCATTTGTGGAAACAGTGACATGGCTGCCGAGCATCAGTATGATGGGATCTGTAACAACCATGTCACATCCGTCCACTGCCACATTTTGTGTTTTTTGTTAAGCTATTATTGTTTCAGATCCACAATACTAACATTTATGAATAAGAGGATAATTAGCAATAGTAAGTATATAAGTTTATTCCTAATAAAGTACTGGTACTGACCAGATCATCATGGGTAATGTCACGTCCATCCACCAGCAAAAGTTTTCACATACACATGCTATTCAAAATCCAATATTTCTGAAAATATAGCTTCCACTGTCAAATAATATCAGTAGTCTGTGCACAAATGTATTAGCATTATTTTAACACAGTTCTATGCATTTCTTACAACTTTTTTTTTTTTACAAAAATGGCCACTCATTTGACCCCCCAAGTAAATTTTTGCCGTTATAAATACCTACTCAAATATGTATAATACATGCATCTAAGTTACTCTGCTCACATGACAGAGACTGTTGAACACCAAATGTGTCCATGTGTTACTACTTGATCAGACCCTGAATGTGATATGTTAGATTCAGATTCAGACAGTCAGTGTTTGTACCTTGTGGCCCCACCACTTAGGGAATAAAAGGGAAATAAGAGAACATAAAGGAATGATGAGACACAGACACACAGAGGGAGTGATATTAAAATGTGCCTTTCACAGAGATATTAATTGGATTGGGCATCGCAGGACTGATGCTTTGTCTTTTTCTCATTAACGGAGCAAATTAAGAACTTTTCAAATCTCTGTTAGTCTATTTAACTGATTCATTTCATTCAGCTTGCCTCGCTTTTAAATACTCTTCAGACAGAGCACAGCCATTGTTTGGTGCTTTAGTTTTCATTGCTATGCAGCGTACACTCTTTGTTGGATTGTAGGCGGATTCTTTTGTAATGGAAATCGCAGGAACTTACAAGAACTGTGTTATGAAGCTCAAAATACACAACTTTGACATTCATGAGACAAAACATACACACACATGTAAAACATCCTCTTGACATGCAACGTTCGGATGCTTGTTTGCATTGTTTTCGTCGAAATCTATGTATTATCAGGCAGATGTGTGTACACAAACATATACAGTACACACACAGTGTACACAGGGCTGGTGACAGGGTGATTGTTTGTCCTTGACATTTTCATGCATTTGATGAAAGGCTGGTTTGAAAGGGCCATGTGTGGAAATCACAAATCTTCAAGTGTAGAGTGATTTATTTGTTCCCTCTCATTTAGCTGACTCAGGGGACTTGTGCGCTTTGGGGTGGACTAGTTTTTAATTATCTACTGCACCGTCTGATTGAAGTTTATGCATATAAGGCCTCACACTAATTGGTAGCTATACAACAAATAAATGGGTCTCTCTTCATTAATACTGCATCTTATTCTCAGTTGGGAAGTGATATTATTGTGCAATCACATCAGTATATGCTAATACAAACACTCCTGGAGTATACTCTTTTCTCTTTCTTAGCTGCTGCCATACTTCTTCGTGCACTATACATTATTTACAAAGTACTACAGACTGGCCACTTGTGACTAGTTAATGCAATTATTGTTAAGGTTTTAGGTCCACTTTTAGAAAACGGTGTTGTATAACCAGTTAGTCTTGCATAATCCATCTTCACACTTTGTTAGCATCGTGCCAGTGCTGTACATAGGTCTCCACTATCGTTATGGAAGTGGCCTCTTAAACTGTAATGTCATTTCCTGTGTTCAGTGTGCTCTTAGTTCAGTGCTGGTTGTCTAACAAAAAAAGCACAAACACTCTGACAATATATAATGATTTTAAAAAAAAAAATAGAATGAATTTACTCTCTGTTTTTTTGTTTGTTTGTTTGTTTTTTAAAAAAAATTGTATTAGATCTTTATATTTTAAGTATTTATTATTATTATTTGTATTTTCTTCTTTGTGTCTGTAAGCCTGTGCATTATGTTAATCTATTTGCTTGGATGATTTTTCTTTTTGACATCTTGATGTTTGTTCAAAATTCCCTTATTTTTTATATACATGTATATTTTCAATAAAGTTGAAAAAGTGAACTGAAAAAAAAAAAAAAAAAAAAGTTCTGTACCAGCTGTCATTCTACCACTCTCACTTTGATGACAAACAGTAGATATGAGCAAATGATTGATGATGAAGTTACAATCCTTAAATTCATGGGGAAAACCAAGATGTCCTTAAATCTGATCTACAGCTGTTAAAATGGATCTTTATGGATTCAGAAAAAAGCTTGTATAAGTTGTTGCTCCTGTGTTTTATTTGTCAGCCCTTTATCTTTACCTTTTATGCTGTCCAGCTCTGGGGAAGTTAAATAAATCGACAATTTATGTCAACATTTAGGGGACAGACAGTTAAGCATGGTGTGATGCACTGGTGTAAACGGATCAGGAGTTTAAGCAGTATTTATTTATTTTTTTTAAATATCACATATGTATATTCTTAACCCAAAAAGACCCAGTGTGACATTTGTGGCAGTTTCCAAATTAATTTTTCTCTATATTTAACCATCCTTAAGTGATTTATCACCATTTATTGTAACATTATCCTCTACATTTTCTGTTTTTTACAGTGACATCAGGTATTTCCCTACATTCTGTAAATTTCCCTATGGGATAAATAAAGTATCTATCTATCTATCTATCTATCTATCTATCTATCTATCTATCTATCTATCTATCTATCTATCTATCTATCTATCTATCTATCTATCTATCTATCTATCTATCTATCTATCTATCTATCTATCTATCTATCTATCTATCTATCTATCTATCTATCTATCTATCTATCTTCAGTTTACTAAACATGTAGATGTTCATAAAAGCTCCAAGTAAAGTTAAGGATTATTATATCAAAAACAGAGAAAACTGAAAAAAAAGTGACTTTTTCAGCAAACTATCATTAACTGAACATAAAATGAGATTGATCCATCTCCATGGGTTTTACTGGTGAATCAATGTTGTAGAAGATGACAGTGTTTCCATGGTAACTACGGAGCCTCTGAAGGTCCAAATGGGATGATTTACATTTACATATATAGGATTAGTGGATTGTCAGGTCTTAAACAGTTTAGATCAGTAGATGCTATTGGTCGATGGTGTGTGTTTGGGTCTTTATCGGTTAATATCAGTTTAATTATATTCAGTAAAAGCTACATTCAGATTATTTGTGGTGTTTTATCCAGTGGTAATTCTACTGTGTTGGTCTTCTAAATGTGTCCACGTGAACCTCAGTCTACTGCAGGTTAAATCACTGACTGTGGATAATTACACTAATCACTGTATTTTAATAAAACGAATGAATTTAGTCTACAGGCTCTGCCGTTGTTGACAGTTATGACCTGGAAATAAGTTATTCTGCACAATAATGTCAGACTGAAAAAAAGCAGATAGCGATAAAAGTTCTCTAGGTTGTTTGGCTATTTCTTGGGTGGCACTGAGTGCACGATACTGTGACAGTGCATTTGCATTTGCACTTGAAGTTGTTTTTCTGGAACAGAGGAAGTGTGTCGTGGTATTAAAATGACTAAATCCCTGCAAAAGAAGAACTTGCCATTTTAAGGGTGTATCTGCAGCTCAGTGGATGTTGTTCTTTCATGTTGCGAAGGGGATTTTCAAAGCAATGAGTTATAGCAGAAGGATGGAGAATAACAATCCTGACACCGTGCAATGGAAAACATTCACCCTTATTCTGGCAGAGCACTTCCCATGAGCCACAGTAGAAAACAACTGCTTTGACCAGATCTTATTTCAAAAATACATCTACATTTGGAGCCAAAGAATAAAAAATATAGTCACATATGAAGATACACCTGGTCATTTTAATATTAACCCTTTCATGCATAGTGGTCACTACAGTGGACAGCTGTTCAAAGGTGTTTTCTTGTATATTCATGGATTTTGTTATTTTAGTTCCATATCAGCCAACACAGTGGACTCTTATCCATCATCCCATACACTGCAATTCATACCATTACAGTAACTTTGCTGTTCTAGATAAACCTGATCTGCAGCAACATGTTTGAGTGTAAAAAAAAAACAAAAACCTGCTAATTGTTATTAGACTGTAATTAACTGGGGTTATTTTTTGTTGCTTTTTTAAACAAAAAGTTGGGGTTTTTTTTGCATATTATCTCCATGAAGTGAGTAATAACTAGTATTAGAGTGTGTTAAAATGTGAGAAAACATCAGATTAGCAGCATTAAACATGTTTTTATTTCATAGTTTTTGCACAGTATATCAGTAAATACATGTTTTTTTTGCTTGTAAAATTAAACACATGGTGTCCAGGTGAGTGGACATTTTTGTAACTCCATGAAAAATAGGTCCAAAAAAAATCTCAATCTCATTGTTTTTTTTTTTTGGGGGGGGGGCCCTAAGAGGAATAAAAATCACTCGGGGGGGAAAAAAAAAAAAAAAAAAAAAACTTGATTAAGGTTCTCATAATTCATGCATTAAAGGGTTAAATGTTACTTTACATAAATAACTCAATATTTGAAGCCATTTGTATATGTTTTTTTTTATACTGTACACATGTAAGAGTCTGCCAAAATGTGTTTGTAACTGCACCAAACCTCGCTCATGTTCTGACCACTGTGTGTGACATCTGTCTTTTCCAGTGCATGTGAAGGCGGGGACATGTGAGGTAATTGCTGCTCATCGCTGCTGTAACAAAAACAAGATTGAGGAGAGATCTCAGACTGTCAAATGTTCCTGCTTCCCTGGACAAGTCGCCGGCACCACTCGGGCCATGCCTTCCTGTGTTGATGGTATGTAACACAATACATCCTGTGCCATGCAGTGTAATGCATTAGATTAAAGTACACTCTGGTTTGACAGGGGAGACATCTATGAGTGACAAATTAAAGGAAAACATATTAACCCTTAGGGGTCTGAGCCTATTTTGGCCGTTTTTGAGTACTTTGGATTTTGCCTTTATATACTATATAAAGAAATGTTTATTTTACCCATCTTTTTTTCAGCACAACTTCCTCTATCTCATCTGCTTATTATTTTTTTCCACTTTAACCTACTATATCAACATAAAAGTACAAAAAACACACAAAATATATAAAATCCAATTTGAAAAAGGTATATAATTTATTGAATAAATAACACAACGATGCTTAGCGAACCTTTTCAAATATTTTAAAAGTGAATATTGTTTTCAAATATTAGGTATATAAAATCAAAATTGTAATAAATTAAAACTATACTCAAATATTTGACATAAATGCATATCTTTACAGAGGCGTTTTCTCCGGTTTTCTCACCCTCACCTGTAATGCTCATGTAGTCTGTGGATCACAATCTGCAGAGTTGGCCAGTTTTTTCCATTTTGAACGAGGACAAAAAATGACGAAGATATGGTCAGAAATACAAAGTTTGCTTTATATTGCTATAATAACACTGTATCGTTTGTTTGCTCCGGGTTCAAACCATCATATCGCTGGTTGTATTTGCTCTAACAACATCAAATAAGAAGTGGGAGAGTGTTTCAAGTCCACACTTTCGAACTCAATTATCTCCAGTGGTCTACGTGACCGACTTCCGACATGTTGAAAATATCATGTGATTCAGTCACGGGGCCGTGACCGTGGACCCCCAAGGGTTAATATTCTACCATACCTATAACCAACTTCATTATTTTGTTTAACCACTCTGTAGAAATGCAGACTGAAATTGACTCAAATTATCTTTACATTTTATACTGTTTCCTGCTCCAGACTTTATAAACCTGAACTAATAGAAACACATCCTCTCTGCAGGTTTATTTTCTGGTGAATTTAGGTGAATTATAACAATGATGGATGTCATAAGGTCACAGATGTAAAAGTGGAAAAATACTACATAAAAAATTCAGATGTTTTTCCTTTTATATTGAGCAGTTCAGTCAATCTGATGTGAACATAAAAGGACTCTAAACATGAATTCTGATAGCAAACATAATCATTTGCAGAAAGTGTTATCTTTCTAGAGCTGCTTTGTTGTCTATGAATGACAATGAATGAAAAGGTTGACTCTGTAGACCCAATGTTTGTTTCGGTTGTTGCACATAAATGAGCTTTGTTTCACAGTACTGCAGACAATTCCAAACTAGAAAATGTACCAATATACCCGGAAAATCCCTAGGCTACTGTTCCGGTGTCCACAAAATCGGTATCCTTCACCGCTGCTGCTGCTGCTGCTGCTATGAAGTGTGGCACTTGATGAAATCACAAGAGTCTCAGTAGCTCCTTTGGTTTTGCTTTTGAGTGCTTTCAGGTTTGGCCTTTTGTGTATTAGGTCTTAATGAAACGTATTTACTCACAAAACCTGATGTTATTAAGGCTTTTGAGAGGAAAAGTCACACTTTAATTTTACTCTAATAAAGGTTCTTTTCTTTATTCTGTGTCATTCCTAATGTAGCTCCTCTTGTGTTTTGCTAAAGACACTTCACTTGGCCATTTTCACTTAATTTCACTGAACACTAAGAGGCTCCGATGCATCCAGGGCAGCTGGCTCATGCATATCTTAACACAAGTTGTATCCTTTTTGATTTCCTTCCCTGGCCGAATTGAACATGCAAATGATCCTAATCAAAATCAATCCAGCGTCCATGAAGCCTACAGATACTATAATACTCTGCATAATTAAATAGAAAAAAACAGACCTCTACAGCTGTCACTATAACCACATAACAGCATTATAATTGACAATGCATTTTGACAAGTCAACCGTAGACGATGGTAAGCAACCAAGACAACCTGAGACGGCAAAGAATTACCTTAAGTCCATGAGCTGCTGGTTTGGCTTCTGAACTCTGACGTGCAGAAAATCTGATTTATTTTTACCGAAGCAATCGCATGGAACATGATTTTAGAGTGTAAAAACATTTTTTTGGTTTGATTCTCTAGAGCCTGTCAGCACAAAAAGTGTCTGGTTAATCCACTTTAACCTGCAGGAGTTTGCATTATAATGTATTTGTCTCCTACTGAGGAAATAAATCAAATCATTTTACTATGGTTACTCAGAGAACTGCTGGCTACAGAACTTACTTTATTTTGCTACTTTGCACCATAGCACATCACTTTACTATGTCATGTTCATGCTGTATTAAATATAGTACTTATTGTATGAATTATTTATGATCCCATACTACTACTTAGTGCATATTTATCAGTTCATCTAATGTTACAGTGCTGTAATGCTATTTGTCTATTGTGAAGAAGCCTTTAAGTATGTGCATTCATTGGACACTTCAGTTTTGTACTTCTTCAATCTTATGCTGTTAACCAGAATATGTACGACAGAATATGTGACAAAACATACCTGCTCAACCTCTCAGTACTTTTAATTCAAATAAGCAATAACTTGTTTTTACATTTCAGTTCTCTTATTATTATTATTATTATTATTATTATTATTATTATTATTATTATTATTATTATTATTATTACTTTTTTTCTGACCAGTACTCTATTTCACAAATGTGTATTTGTGTTTGTCTGTGCAATAACTGTTTTCATATGTTTTAGCTGTGTTTATGTTTTGTTTATGTTTTTATTCATGTCTTTTTCTAACTCTGTGACTCCAGGAAATGCACAAGAATTCCAGTGTACCTATACTGCGATGTATCTGTGCAAATGGCAAATAAAATCTATTGTATTCTATTGTATTCTATTGTATTCTATTCTATTCAAAAAATACTGTAAGCCCTTAATGAATGACAGTCGTCACATGATCTCATATCTCCCTGGCTGCCAAAAAACAAATCAAATATGATAGTATGCCACAGTAATATGACATTTTCAGGAGTAGTTTGATGGAAAATATGAAAAGTTTATAGAAAAAACAGCCAAAGGACCCACTCCAACCATAACTTGAACTGTAGAGTCCATTTATTTCTGAACAGCTATAGTAGTTTGTGATTTGGTTGTCCATGTTGGCTTTTCTGGGGCCCAAACTGACCATATTTGGACAAAAGGGGTGAGGCCGTGGGAGTACAAGAGGTCAGAACCATCTGAAAGGGGTCATGGATGAGCTAATGCTAAATGCTAGCTTAATGATGTGGTAAAATGGTACACTTGATCAAGCACTATGTAACCAAGTCACTTTATGGTCTAATAGGGTAACCTATTAACTATAATAGAACTGGATTCAGAAAAGAATTAACTCAGAGAGTGCAGGAGATTAAGCAAAACAATGCAAAGACTTTTATTTGACCTGAGATCTTAACATAGCAATAATTACAAGAAGGATCTCTAGAGCATTTAGGTGCAGAAGTGCCATTACAACCACAAAACAAAAGTGAAACTTAACTTTGATCATCCAACTCCAGGCTTCTATGCCTCTCTTTTACTACGGAGTCTACACGAAATTTTCACAACTTCTAACCTATATCCACTGGGCTCCCTGCAAATATTGGGCTCCATGAATTTGTCATGTTTACCCCCCCTTTACGGCACCCCAGACCAGGGCCTTTTGGAGACACCTCCCTTACTCCGGTACCTGGCTTGATTTTGGGGTCCAAGGCCTTGTCACTTGACCCAAAATATTTATATCATAATACTGGAAGGTGTCGAAGCATCTGTGTGTGTGTGTCTGCACAGTTCAGAAAAAATGAGATGCTTTTAACTGGCCAATTTGGTACCTACAGTTGAGGAATAGTCCCATCTCCACATGAAATATCCCAGCAAGTTGATAGGACCAATATTTTGGGAGATATTAGTAATTTGGAATACAATAGCCTTAAAATCATGTTGCTATGCCTTTGACAGTTGATAGGAAGTGCAGTACCACGCTGCATGATGGGAAATGAAGTTAAAAACAGAAATGACGCATTTACTAACTTCAGTCCCTAGATATCAGTATTAATATGACCCATGGTTCCCCACTGGTCAATGCACTAGTAACCAATAGTGCTGCAAATCTGGTGAAATTAAAAAGAAATATTCAGTATTCTCTTAGTTCTTTACATAAAATGGTGGCAGGCTGATAGATTTGTTTATTATTTTTACTAGAACATTTCTATTTGTGACTAATGTCTGTGAGGTCGACACCATTTCCTTGCTGATGATACGTCAACCTAACGCTGATAATATGAATACTCCTGCTGTCAGTAATACAGTAATGCACCAAAAGCATCATGCCACATCTTCAACAAATGAAATCTCTGCCTTTTCTTCCTCTCTCTCTCCTCCTCCAGCCTCCATTGTAGCCCAGAAGTGGTGGTGTCAAATGCAGCCGTGTATGGAAGGTGAGGAGTGTAAGGTTCTCCCTGACCTCACAGGATGGAGCTGCAGCACAGGCAACAAAGTCAAGACCACAAAGGTTGGTGTACAGACAATAAATCTCTCTCTTTAGCCGCCCCCCCCCCCCCCTTTTTCTGCCTGGGACATGCATGCTCAGACCCACCAACGTGTGACCCACTTCCACCTCCATGATGTTACAGCTCTATCTCTTCTCCGTTCTCTCGTATTTGTGTCTATCTATTATTTTTTCCCTCCTCTTTTTGTGCGTACCTACTATTTATTTTCATCTTTTCCTTTCGCATAACTCTTTTTCTCACCCAGTTTTTACTTTTTCTTCTTCTGCCCGTCTTGGACCAAACATCAAACATTTTTTCTGCAGAAAAATAAGGCCAACAAGAACAAGGCGAATAACACAAACACGCGAGCCAGAGACACACATACACACAAACACAACATCACAATTCCCTTCACTCCCAGTTTCCTTGCTTCCCTGCGTCAGACTGGCATGCCATCTGACTCGATGCAAAAACAACTCCCCACATCGAATACACTAGAGTGGTGATTGTCCTCAGATAGTTTTTATGCTCCGGTTGCTCGATAATATGTGCTGTTTTTGTAACTGCGTGTGTTCTTTGGCCTGTACTGACCACTTGACTGTGCCTTCCCATGTGTGAAGGTGTTTATATCTCTAATGTATCTCTATGCTGAGCCCCCCTTCGGCACCTGTTGGTCGCTCTGCCGTGAACCGACCTCTCAGCTGTCTGTCATAGTATTGAATTGTGTGAGACTCACCTCTGGTCACTGTACGCTGGTGTTTCTAACCACCATCCTTCTCTCTCTGCCTTCTCACCTTCCATTATTCATGGCCGGGTGCAGACCTTTGTTTTCTGCCTAAATAATTGATCGTGGGCGTGGCCAGAGGAGGGAGAGTGCATCTCCTTGACTAGAAGAGAGAAGGATAAGAAAAGCTCAGACACTCATGGTCTCCTCTCTCTTTCCCACTCTCTCTTTCTTTAAAACACTCAAAGGCCGTCTCCCGTACGCCGAGCTGATTAAGAATTCCTTTCCTACTTTTTCCTCTGCTCACCTCTCACCTTGCAAAGTGGATCTCGCCCCTTCAAGTTACACTCTTCTCCTCTTTTTTTTTCTCCCTTCAACAGCCTCTCGTCCTTCGGTTCTACACCCGGCTAAATTCGCGTTAAGCTGCTCATGAGTGTAACTGAACTTCTCCAATTCAACGCCCACATGAGAGCGAGAAAGAGATAAATAGAAAATGACAAAGTTGTCTAAGAGTATCTATCTGAAGAGAGAGACACACGAGGGGAGATCAGATATGAAGATGATGTAATTTTTGAATATGTAAGTGCCGTAAGGAAGTTGTTCTAAGCATTTGATCTCATGCGTTTAGTTTTTTATCAGCTTCACTATGAACATTTATAATTTCTTGAATGAGATCAAAGAAATCCGGCTTGAGCCAGGCATCGCTTTATCATTGACACTGTCGTGGTTTGGAGGAGCACAAATATTTGCTGTCTCTTGCATTCAGGTCTTTGATCAATGATCTTCATTTGCCTGTGTGTGTTTGTGTGTACACTATGTGAACGTGTTGGCTGATGTGTTTGCCTGATGATGAAAAGAGGGCTTTTTCCCCCCTCTGGTGTGGTACACTGAGGTCAAGATGCGCAGGCATCCAGATCAATAGCATCGAACGTTCTCTTATAGTCCCATTAAGACCGGCTCGTAAATTGAAATTGACGATGGAGTGAGTGAGAGAGAGGGTGAGAGAAAAGAGAGAGAAACATGAGAAGCAGTAAAAAAGTATCTGAGGGAAACAACTGGAAAGTGGGAAGGAAGAGGAGTAGATGAATATAAAGGAAACAGATGTATGCAAAGTTATTCAACTGGTCAGTAACATGAGATCATGCTAGTGCTGCGTATACAGAGCAGACAACAGGGAAGAGGGTTTGGCAGCCTTTCCATCGCTGGCAGGAAGCTGAGGAAAGGAGGAGAAGAGGAGGGCAGAGGGAGGAGAGAGGGAGGGGACATGAGACAGCTCGATCAATGCCAAATAATATCATATGGATGAGCAGACAGACACGGCCGTGCTGCCAAACCACAGAGCTGTCATACACTGCAAGTCACAAATGCAGTTGTGTAGATGGTGCACTCTGTTATACAGTATACACACATTAAGAGATGAATAACGACATGACAGCAATGCATTCATGTATGTTTGACTGTCACAACATCGACAGCAAAGAGATGCAGCGGTATGGAAGCACGTTTCTGAAAGCATATTTTCACAAACAGTTAAACCAAACTCATTAAACATTTAGTTCGGCTGTATTTTGATGCAGCTTTATGAATGTCAGAGAAGGAGAAAAAGAGAAAAGTCTATCTTGTGTTTCCCCTTGGACAGTTTAAAATGGGAATAATTATGTTAATAATGACATCTAATATTTATAAACGTTATGAAAATTATTCGGCAACATTTCTGTGAATCACATTATTTAAGGATTATTCTTAAATCATGAAACTTCGACTGCAAAAATGTGAAGTTGTAGGTAGGGTGTAGCAGGTAAAACTAGGTGTGGTTACAGGGATTAACTGTTTTTTTTCCCACAATGACAAACACACAGTTATCAACAAATAACACTGTGCGAGCGATGCAGTCATGTGTGTTTCACCATCAGGAAATCAACGGTAAAAGGATGCAGCAGTCGGCAAACACATTTATGAAATCACATTTTTCACAAGCAGTTAACCCAAACTCATTAAACATTTAGTTTAGTTGTATTTTCAGTTTTATGAATTTCAGAGAATGAGGAAAAACAAATCAAGGCCAGACACTTTCAGTAATGGCTTTCCATAATTTCCATTATGTGACTACGTTAGTCATAACGAGTGTGTATAATGTAGGAAAGGAGGGGACATCTGCCTTGTGGCCAAATGAGCTGCCTCTAGCAAAGACAGTTAAAGCTTGTGGACTAAGCAATAAAAAATGTGGCACTCATGGGTCTAAAAAGGCCCGAAGAGATGACACTCGAGCTCTGCTCATGTGCTTTGTAAATCGAGATCTAAGTGCCTAAATCCGCTTTCTAATTGGGCACAGAAAGAGCCACCTACGGGCATATTTAAACAGGCAAGAGGATGAACACCTAAAGGGACTTTGACTTAGCACCTAAAAGCACGGCAGACACAGAGATGCAGCGGTGTGCGTGCATAGTGAACTGGCTTGACAACAAACGCCCGCAGACTCTTTGATCAGGCACAGGAGTAGATGCCTGAAGGCAGTGGGATCGAGCCCAAGAAGGGTGGCCTGGAGCCATCCACAGCACATACAGTAGAGGAGTCTCAGCTGCCAGCGCACCGGAAAAGGCTGCTCTCTGCATTCGCTGATGGATAGCCTTCACTTTGTTTGCCACCACCCGCTCTGGACAAAAGACTGAGTCCCTCAAAAGAAAATACAGGAGGGACAGCAGGTGTTAAGGCCCAGAAGGGAGTCAGCGTAACACCAGGGAAGGGCTTGAAAACAGAAGGAAACTATCAAAGGGTCTGGTATGGGTGACTCTATCTATCTATCTATACAATGCCTGACCAAAAAAAAAAAAAAAAGTCACACATGCAATATTTGACTGCACCACCTTTGGTTTTGATTACAGTAGACATTCACTGTCACATCTTTTTTGTCACTTAATGCTTATGTAGGTGTCACAGTAAGGTTCATAATATTTTTTCCATCCATAGTTGTATTAATTTTTGATTATTGATGATGTAGAATCGGACCGCTGCATCAAGTCTTCATCACATCCCAAATTAGAGTCTGGACTTTATGGAGGCTAATCCATGTGTGTAAATGATGTCTCATTCTCCCTGAACCATTCTGTCAAAAGCCTGATGACCCTGATCAGTCCTGGCATTGTCCAATCTTTTTGATGTTACAGAAATGAGAGGCTACTTGCTGCAGTTAGAGTTGGTTGGATGCACTGGTCTGATTCTCCAGCATCAAATATCAAAAATTAATGCAACTAGGGATGTAATGATTACCGGTATAATGATAAACTGTGGTAAAATTCCCGACGGTTAGTATTACTGTTTCAAATTCTAATTACCATTAAAACCGTGTTTAATTACCACACTTTGACAAACTCATGGTGATGCTGCTCATTTCCTAGAGAAGCAGCAGCATCCCAGGCGTGCATGCACAGTTTGCAATGTTTGACCTCTGAAAACATGGTGGAAGTCACCCACAGGGACAGCGCTCCAGAGGTTTTTCCCCACTAAAAGGTTTAATGTGGATAATGTTTCTGCCACATTACTATGTTTAAATGGTAGTGTTGCTTTTATATGCACATTTCATTTCTAGAGGTACATGAAACAGTGAAAGTGTTCTTTCTGTACCAGTTCTTAAATCTGGAAGACTAGATCTAGTCTTGAGCACTGAATGTAAAGAAAAGTATTCTTGGTTCTTATCTAGAATTTGCACAAAGAGCAGTTATCTCTGTGTGAATGTGAGAGTGATTGTTTGTCTTTATATGTCGACCCTGCGATGAACTGGGAGTATCCAGGGTGTACCCCGCTTTCGCCCATAAATAGCTGGGATAGGCTCCAGCGACCCCCGTGACCCTAGTGAGGATAAAGTGGGTTCAGAAAATGAATGAATGAATGCAGATATCTCTTATGGCCATATGGTGTCATCTTTAATGCACATTTGTATGTTTGATATTTACATGTTAATATTTTAATGTTTCTGCCGACAGAAAGTACATTGTCCGTGTTATTTTATTTGTTTACTTTTTCAAAATAAAACTTGGTTGAATTATTTCAGTGTGTGTATAAGTACTTTTTGAACATTTTGAGCACATTTCAACAATACCGTGATAATAATGATAACTGTGATAATTTTGGTCTTAATAACCATGATATGAAATTTTCATATTGTTACATCCATAAATGCAACTATGGATGGAAAAAATATTATGAACCTTATTGTGACACTACATAAGCATTATGCGGCAAAAAAGATGTGACAGTGAATGTCTCCTGTAATCAAAACCAAAGGTGGTGCAGTCAAATATTGCATGTGCGACTTATATATAGTATGTAACAGAGATTTCCACAGTGGGAGTTGTCCTTGAAAGTCCCTGCTGTATATTTGGAGCCGGCTGTTATGCAAATGTAATCTTGTGATCTAGTGATCCTTGTGTGATCTTGTGAATCCTGGAGTTCCACAAGATAACATTGTTGGATAGCAGGACAGCTTGGCACAGTTGGCGGTGGTAACGGACGTCTAAGCTGATCTGCCAATCGAGTCACAAGGAAACATGAAACAAGTGAAGGAAACCGTACACAGCAAAGATGGAGGAGAAAAACTTGTTATTTGTAAAAAATCAAGTAAAAAATGAAGAAAATAATGAACCGCTTCAGTGGCTTGGTTATTCTGAACAATTTCTCAGTTTGATTTACATTAATATTTTTTTGTATTGTGACAAATACTGTTACAGTGATATGGAATGATACATGAGCCGATACTTACACGGATTAGTATCAAGGAAACCAATAACTTGGAAACTGATGTGCATTAACAGGAAGCAGTTGGGCGCTAAGAATTACATAGAAATGTTTTTCAGTGTCATGGATGATTTATTATATTAATCGATTGTTGTGTGGCTCCATGAACTAAAGATAAAACATGATTGAAAAATACTCTTTTTATAAAAACCACAGTACTGTGCAAAACTCTTCTGCCATCGTTACATTTATCATTTTACTTAGGTTGAGAGGTCAGATACATGCATTTTCAGTTTCTAAATTTATATAGAGTAGGTGCAGAAGGAACATACAGGAAATACATAAACAGTATTAAAACAAAAATACATCTTAGAAAAAACATATGATATGATAAAAGCTATATGGGTTCAACTGGACAGAGAAAAGAATAAAAGACGACTGAAGTCTAAAGAAATACTCTGGGATGTTCAGCCTGAAGCTTGGTTTAAGATCCCACAAGGTTATATAAGAGAACGTCCAGACAGTCGACCCAAGAGAGATCCGAACTAAATCCAAGTGGAGATCACACTAAATACGGACTTTAACCAGTAGAAGTCATTTCATTCTGATTTTTTTGTGTGTAGATATTTCCTGCATTGCCTTGTTATATCTTCATGAAGACTAAGAAATAACCCAACACAGCCTCAGATTTTTTGCACATATATTTTGCACCTACATTTTGTCATATATGCCATATATGACTGGAGAAACACATTCACAATGAATATATTACAACATTCAAAGAGGTTGCATTTAGATTTGTGGAGGACCAAACATAAGGACCAGGACAAAGGTGGTAAAATTAGGGAAAACTGATAATTTAATAAAGCTGAAAAATATTTAACAAAAGCGCCAAAAAAAATATCAATGAACAAAATGAACAAAGTTTGGGCCCAACTGAGGTCAAGTAAACTATAACTGTAACAGAACAAAACTGACCTTGAAATAATCTTGATTTTGCAATTTTGGTAGTTGTCAACGGCAAAACTTCAATTAGTGATATTATTTTTAATATATTACATTAGAAAAAGAACATTTGAAAAATTTAAATGTTAAAATTCTAGAGTAGGTCCAACACAAAACTTCCACTACCTTTCTGCTCAGTGTCAAATTTAAGGGATTATTTCAGCAATATTAGTCTTCAATTTTCACATTGAACTGATGAGATCATACAGTCAGGTTCAGCGACACAAATTGTGTTATTTTTCCTCCATGCTCTACCACAATGCATCTGAAATGAGGGAATCAAGATATCATTAATAGGCAGACATTCAGTTTTAAAAGAGTGATATTTTGCTTTTTTTTTTTTTTTTTAAATGGAATTATGCATATTAAAATATTTCCCTGTGGTCTACATAAACTCTAAATGCTATACGTGGGTCTGAATTCTTCATTAATTCAACTCCACAGATCCATCTTCAACCTTATTTCTGAGTAATGACACCAGAAAAGTTGTTTTGCGCACTGGCCCTTTAAATGCAAATGAGCCACTTCACCCCCCAACATGCTGTTCTGTCCCGTTCAGCCACTTGTGTTCGTTAACACAACCAACAACTGAACATTTTAGGTACTCAGCTCGAAGTTTGGACATATTTTCAGTATGGACTACAACCGCTGCTGCTGATAAACAATTAAGGTGTACTCAGAGAAATGTTCGTCGGAAGGTTTGACCTCATATGTGCAAATGTCGTGACGTAACTAGTTACAGACGTAACAAATTAAGAAGGAATTAAAACAGGTTGTAGAAATCCACTTGATTTTTGCCAAAATGAATATAAAGATAGCTTTGCAGGACCTGAAGGGTTCAAATTCAGACTTTTTGAACTATTAGGGTCCAAATACATAAATAAATGTACCAAAGACTAATAAAAGTGGGTTTAGCAAAATATGACCCCTTTAATTCATGGGGTTGAACAAAAAAATGACTAAATTTGTGTCACTGTAAAAAAAAACTTACAGATTTGACTAATGAATAAATATTCCTTTTTCATGCAGTACTTGCTCATGTTTCCCCATAGAGCTGTGCTGCTTTTGGGCGTTTTGGGCTAGTGGCTGAATAATGAATCCAATAATAGGCCAGGGTCATGGTCGGTCAAACACTATTACATGTTACACTGTTGTAGAAGATTTTATATCATGCCATATCGTCCGTCCCTTTATGGTCTATTACATACTGGAACAAACACAGTTAGTGGCAGGATGTGTTTGTTTGGTCATTGGTGGGTTAGAATAGAATAGAATAGAATAGAATAGAATAGAATAGAATAGAATAGAATAGAATAGAATAGAATAGAATAGAATAGCCTTTATTGTCATTGTGAGTATAACTGGAATGCTACTCCAGTCAGTGCAACAATATTAACAAAACACCAGTACAACAGAAAATAAGAAAAGAGCAAATATAAAATTACAAAAACTAGAAATGAGATAGCAAAACACAATAGAATTTTTCACAGTTTTACAAAGTAACATAAGTACAGACCTACGTAGAATTTTGAAAAATAGACACAATATGAATAGACGCAAATTTTCAGTATTAACAGTATGTGACAGTGTGTATATTTATGAACAATATTAACAGTATTACCAGTTTTGTCTGTTTTTAAATCCCTTCTTAAAACTCATCTTTTTTCCTTGATTTTCCAAATCATGTGAGATGGTAAATGTATCATTTTTATTCTATTATTTATTTGGTAGTGGTTTATTGTTCTTATTTTGTGTTGTTTTTAATTGTATGGCTTTTTATGTTTTGTTTTTTTAATCTATTCTTGTATTTTATTTTTATGTGGGTTTTATTTATTCTTCTGCACAGCACTTTTTTTTGTACAGTTCTATTTCTTTTAATCTATTCTGTATTTTATTCTTTAATTTTGGTTTTAATTGTTTTTCTGTACAGCACTTTGGTCCACTGCGGTTGTTTTAATGTGCTTTACAAATAAAGTTGGATTGGATTGCCAGCGAAAACAGTATGTATGTCATGAGCAGTATTATCAATATACAGCTGCGGAAAAAATTATTAGACCCTCAAAAGTCGTCAAAAACAATGGTTATACAATCAAGTATTAACTCCTGTGTGTATCATGTGACTAAAACAGACAGAAAAGAAAACATGGAAATAACTGTTTTTGTCAATACAATGCCATAGCTATTGATGTAAGAACTGAAGTGATTTTGGTTATTATCAAGAAAACCATGGAAGATGGTTAGATATCAGCTCTGAAATTAAACTCTTATGAGCTATTTTTGTTATCATTATATTTGTCCAAACAAACGTGCCTTTAATTGTACCAGGCTTTAAAAGGAACAAGAAATTGAAGAAAACAAGGGTGGACTAATAATTTCTTTGTGACTGTATTTCTTTATAGCTGGAAATAAACCAAAAAGGGAGTGTACGTGCAAAGTAAATGCAAATAAATTATGGAAAAGAAAATAGACAACACGTGATTAGAGCCACTGTCTCGACAAATAAACGAAATGGCGTGGCAAAGGGCCAGGCGCCGGGAATGAGGCGCTGTAGGCTGAATGCCATGATTCTGACTGTGTCTTGTTTAGTCTCGTTCCAGCAGAGGCAGAGGGGGGGTGGTTGCTGGCCGTGGTGGTGGTTCTCCACCAGCCACACTCACTTGCCATTATTCCCAAAAATGTGGACTGCGCTGCACTGTGTTTGCATTATTTAAAGCCTCCGGATATACACCACCAGCGCTGGCTCTCTTTTCTGTGACCTTTACTTACTTTGTAACACTCAACTGTTTCAGACTGCAACATAACTTTTGGGGGGATTATTTTTGGTGTGTTGACCCATTTCTTTTCTCCCCGTTTCAGGTGACCCGATAGTCCTGCTCGTCTCATGAAGAGAAGAGTAAATGGTGGTGGAGGTTCTTACACAGCACAATGGACCTATCAGTAGTGAGGAAATGCACTCCGGTGGACTTCTTTGTGGATCTAGTAATTGTTTCATTTTTCTGAGGATATCTAAGAAAAACATGGCTGAAGAGACAGGACTCTGACACTGCCTGCCATCATCCCAAACACAACTGAGTGTCCTTGGTCTTTTGCTGCAGAAGACTGTATCACCCACAATCCTTTACTTCTACTCCAAACAAGCAAACAACGTGAAGAAAAATGAACAATGACCTTAACAGAACTGGATTAGACGACAAACAAAACTCCTTCCATCAATCTGTACTCTTCATCTCTCTTCTCTGGCTTAGGTGTGTCCATACGGGGAATCAAAAGGGATCTGGATTTTAGACAGCTACTGTATCCTGTGTGACAAATATCACTACAAAAAAGGCAGTAGACGCAGAATGGCTGCCTCATGTAGTTTGAATGACACGCTTAAACTTAACTGTGCCACATGTGACACACTTAACGCTGTCAAAAAGTTTTTCAGATCAGAAACTGAACATTGTCTTTTTCTGTTCTTTCAGATTTCACCGCCTCCATAAAGAAGTTTTACCTTGAATAGTTTGTGGCTTACCACATGCCATTTTTTTTCTAAATGGAGAGACAGTTTGTCAGTCTTCTTTTAGTTTTCTTTTTATTTTGACAAGAGGACAGAATCCTTTCAGGGGTGAGGTTAGACTAATACCAAGTAGATGTTATGGTATATTGAAACATGTAAACGTGTAAAAAAAAATGGTCCATGGAATCAACGGGGCTAAAAATAAATTGATGCTCTAATGGTTTTAATATCTGTGTTTTTAAACGCCTGTTAACCGCTATTGAGTACATGTGTCAGTATTATATGAAATGAATAAAACCTTTCAAAAGAAAAGAGTCATTTTGCATTTTGTTTCTGCCTTCAAATAAAACTTATGAGGATAAAGTCATCATTTTCTGAACTTCATAAAAAGAAAATATTTAATTGTGAGACATTTTTCACAATTTAATCCATAAAGACCCAGAGTGACTTTTGTATCAGTTCCCAAATAACTTTTTCTCTCTAACCTTTCTTAAGTGATTTATCTCCATTTATTGCTATACATTATTTTGTGTTTTGGGAATTTTTGGTGAAAATCAAGTATTTTCTTAAATTTAATTTACTGATCATGTTGATGTTCATAAAAGCTCAGATTAAAGTTGAGAGTTTTTTATCAGAAACAGAGAAAACTGAAGAAAACCTGACTTTTTCAACAAAGATATTATTAACTGAACGTAAAACAAGTGTGTCCATCCACTGTCATTGATCCAACTCCATGGGTTTTCCTGATGAATCAATGTTGTAGAAGATGACAGTGTTTCCATGTTCATTACGGAGCCTAACGTCCAAATGGGTCATATCTGATGACTATGAAAAGACATCAAACTGCATTTTACACCAATTATTTACATGTATTTATAGGATTAGTGGATCAACAGGTATTAAACATTTTAGATCAGTAGATGGTTTTGGTTGACAGTGGATGTTTGGGTCTTTATGGGTTAAAGTATCTTCAAGAAATGTTTTTTATTTACATGAGAACTATAATTGTGGTGACTTCTCGATGAATTCTCCACATCTAACCTTTTCTTAGTGATTTATCACCATTTGTTATACTATTATCATCTGCATTTTGGATTTTTCAGTAAAAATTGTGCATTTTCCTATATCGATCTTACTGATAATGCAGATGTTAAAAAATATTCAAAGGAGAACAGAGACAACTGAAAAAAGTGGGCTTTTCCTGCTAGATATACCATTTAATGAACCTAAAAACAAGCCTCTACAACCATTGTCATTTGTAAAACTACTTGATTTTATTGGTGAATCAATGCTGCAGAAAATGACTGTTTACACTTTCACTATGAAGCTTCTCAAAGTCCAAAAGGGTCATATCTGATACTACTGAAAAGCTGAGAAACAGTATTTTACTTGAATTATTTAGATGTATTGACAGGATTAGTGGTTCAGAAGTTACTAAACATTTTAGATCAGTAGATGCTTTGGGTCACCGGTGGTTCTTTAGGTCTGTGAGGGTTCACTTGAATTCATCATCCCTATTTTGAGCCTCAAATAAACTGCTCTGAGCCTTTTTATTTTGCTGACAGTAAACTCTCCATATAAGGAATATTATTGGGTGTTGCCTGTGATGTGTGACTGACACATGATTAATTAGCTAATTAGACTTAATAGAACACCTCTGTGTAATGGGGCAGGGGGTATTACAAGAGAAACAGGCCTGATTTATTTATTTATTTATTCATTTTTTAACCACAGAATTAAAAATAAGTGAGAATACAGATGTGTGAATGCAGTATTTCAAGATGAACAGATCAGACCACTTAATCCCCTTTGACTTTACTATGTGAGCTTTCAGTCAGAGACCTTCAACACAGCTGCTTTTTGTCTGGTGATAGTTTTAAAACGGTGGTGCATTCAATGATGCACATTTTAGATGAGACGAGATCAATATGAGAGAAACTCTCTGAATTTTTGTCAACAAGATCTTGGTTGGATACCTCCAGCAGTAGCTTTAGGTTATGATGTAATGTTTAGCTTGTATTGCAACATTATTTGTCTCTGTTCTGATGCAGGGTGAAATATTGTGGCTCTTCTTACACCATATGTAGAATTTTTTCAATTAGTGAAACCACACTGGTGTTGTTCAGTGTTTTCAGGGTGTTTGCAAGTTGTATGTGAGACCATTATTAATAAACGTAGCCTCTGAAACCCAGTTGCCCCCAGTGCCCACAGTTCTATTTGTTTTGCCATGGCAATGCATTGCAATGCTTGTAGCAATAGATACATTAAATACATACACAGAGAAGAACATCCGCTAAATCCTCAAAAAAAAAAATGTCGAAAACAGAACACAAACAACAAACACTTAAATGTGCAAATATCTAAAACACGTCATAAATAATTTAACAAGTGGTACCAGGCACAACAAACCCCGCCCCTTGCATGTATTGTAGCTTATTTTGGCATCAATCCAGCTGATGTCATTATGTCTATGCGTGTGCTGATGTCAGCATATCAGCTGCTTCTATATACAGGGTGGGGAAGCAAAATTTACAATGAACATTTAGTTGTTTTTTCTCAGCAGGCACTACGTCAATTGTTTTGAAACCAAACATATATTGATGTCATAATCATACCTAACACTATTATCCATACCTTTTCAGAAACTTTTGCCCATATGAGTAATCAGGAAAGCAAACGTCAAAGAGTGTGTGATTTGCTGAATGCACTCGTCACACCAAAGGAGATTTCAAAATAGTTGGAGTGTCCATAAAGACTGTTTATAATGTAAAGAAGAGAATGACTATGAGCAAAACTATTACGAGAAAGTCTGGAAGATACTATTAAAGAAGAATGGGAGAAGTTGTCACCCGAATATTTGAGGAACACTTGCGCAAGTTTCAGGAAGCGTGTGAAGGCAGTTATTGAGAAAGAAGGAGGACACATAGAATAAAAACATTTTCTATTATGTCAATTTTCTTGTGGCAAATAAATTCTCATGACTTTCAATAAACTAATTGGTCATACACTGTCTTTCAATCCCTGCCTCAAAATATTGTAAATTTTGCTTCCCCACTCTGTATGTGCCAAGTTTGAAGTGCAGTTGTCCCTCACTATAATGCAGTTCACCTTTCGCAGCCTCGCTGTTTCGCAGATTTTTTTTTAGCGCAATTTTGCTTGCTTTGTTTTTACAGTGTATGAACATGCATTGTGTTCTGCGTCCTGATTGGCTAAGGGACTGTAGACCACTGTCAATCAATCTCCTCCGTGTCATGTCTCCTGTACAGTACAGAATGTGTTCGGCTTGCCAAATTTACATAAATGTTCGATCGCTAGCAGTGTGACTCTGAAGTGCTGCGTGTTTGCAAGTTTTCTCCCCGACAAAACCCACAATGTCGATGAAATGTTCTGCACCAACAAAGGCACCTGCGGTCGCACCCAAAAGGCAGAGGAAGATGCTAACCATCGCACAAAAGTTGGACTTCTGGACATGCTGAAGGAAGGCAGAAGTTACACGGCTGTAGGGCGCCATTTACAGCCTTAAAACATTTAAAACATTGTAAAAAATAAAGCTGACTACTTCGCGGATTCCGCCTATTGCGGGTTATTTTTAGAACGTAACCCCCGCGATAAACGAGGGACCACTGTAAATTAAAACAAAATTGATGTTTTTATAGACATCTGAAATTCCGCCCATTATTAAGTAAATGGGAGAAAAAAAAAAGATTTAAAAAATTAATTAAAAATTTGAACTTTGACCTACTCCTCCCAAAATGTAAACACATCTATTCTGGGTCACTGACAATCTATAAACTCAATTTGGTATGAATTCAACCAATAGTTTTGCTGCTAGTGTTAACAAACAAAGAAACAAACCGAACCAAAAACAATACCCCTTGCCTCCCCTTCAGGGTCAATTTACTTCAAACTTGGCACATATATGAACACAGTTGATATGCTGACATCACCGCACACATAGACATTATGGCATCAGCTGGATTGAAGCCAAAATAAACTCCAATACATGCGAGGGGTGGGGTTTGCTGTTCCTGGCACCACTTGTTACACTTTTTAATAGTTCTGAAGATAGGACAGTGACCGTGATATTTTTGCAAAGAGAATGTTTGTCTATCTTTGTTTCTAAGACTTGTCTGATGTCTGATTCATTTCTTCATGTCCATGTATTTTCAATAGGAGCCAGATGTGGACTATAGGCAGGACTGCCCACTCAGTCCAGTCATAACAGGACACTCTTTTTTATTTTTACTACATAGAACCTAATGTCAGCTTTTCCTGAAAACCACCTGAAACTTGGACTTGTATGACCACATGTTTCCACCGTCTTCCAGTCCATCTGTGATGAATTCAGGTCCACAGACCTCAGTGCTGTTTCTGCACAGTAGTGATACTGGGCTTCCTAGTTGCATTATACAGTTTCAGGTTGCATTTCTGCATTTCATCATGGTAGGATGACGGTTTCTCAAGCAAGGCCGTGTGATGGCTTGGAGGTCGCACACATTCAACTGTGGTTTCCGCCCTTGGTCTTTACACTCTGAAATGTCCATGGACTCCCTGAAGCGTTTCACCTCACGACATACTGCAGCTGGTCACAGAGCTCAGTTCTCTGCATGTTTTTTTTTTTTTTTTTTTTTTTTAGATGTAATGTTTCTGAGCTGTCTCAGTCACAATTATTTAAGCATGTTTTAGGACAGTGGTGTCAAACTCATTTTCTTCCAGGGACCCCATTCAGCTAAATTTAATCTGAAGTGGGCCAGACCAGTAAAATAGTAGCATAGTAACCAATAAATAATGACAACTCCAAATTGTTTTAGGACAAAAAATAACATTCACTTATGCCAATATTTACATTTACATACTATCCAAACAAAAACGATGTGAATAACCTGAAAAAAATGAAATTTGTTAAGAAATGTAAGTACAGTTTTATCAATATTATGCCTCAAATTATCATTTATATTTATAAACATGTGCATTATAGATCTGATCTACAAAGGCACAAAACATTTAGTAACAGGCAAAATATTGTTAAAATTGCACTTAATTTTCTTTAGACATTTCAGGTTGTTCATATTTGTTCAGGTTATTCACATTTTATTGTTAAAGGATAGTTTGTAAATGTAAACATTTTCATAATTTAATGTTTTTTGCACTAAATCAAAGAGAAAAAATTGGTGTTGTCATTATTTGTAGGTTATTATGGTACTTTATTTTTGAGTTTGATGCCTTAACTTGCACTTTGCTAATTCATCCCGCGGGCCGGATTGGAACTTTTGGCGGGCTGGTTTTGGCCCCCAGGCCGCATGTTTGAGACCTGTGTTTTAGGGAAAAAAATAATTATAAAAAAAAAAAATTATGAGAAATTATTATAAAATTATGATTAACAGTGAAGTTAGTCAGTTCTGAGTATTTTTGTCACATTCTAAAGGTTTTAGTGAATTAACCCTTTCATTGCATAAATTATTATCCAACTGAATGTACTAAAGTTTGAGTGACAACATGCATTAAAGGGTTAACTAATTGCAGATTTATATTTTTGCTGCATTTTAGAAAATGTCTCAGCTCATCTGGAAAAGGGGTTTGTAATTTATCTCAAGTTTATTTTTAGCGATTTAACCCATAAAGACCCAGTGCTACTTTTATGGCAGTTTCCAAATGAATTTTTCTCTATATTTAACCTTTCTTAAGTGATTTATCAGCATTTATTAAAATATTATCTTCTGTATTTTGCATATTTTCAGTGAAAGGCATTCATTTTCCTATATTTCATTTACTGATCATGTTAATATTCATTAAAGCTCAGATTAAAGTTAATGGTTATTACATCAAAAACAGAGAAAACTGGAGACAAAGTGACTTTTTCTGAAAACTATACAATTAACTGAACATAAAACAAGTGTGTCCATCGACTGTCATTGATCCAACTCCATGGGTTTTATTGGTGAATCAGTGCTGTAAAAGATGAGTGTTTCCGAGTTCAGTATGGAGCCTCTGAACGTCCAAATGGGTCATATCTGATGACCATGAAAAGATGACAAACTACATTTTACACCAATTATTTATATGTATTGATAAGATTAGTGAATCAACAGGTATTAAACATTTTAGGTCAGTAGATGGACATAGGCTTTATGGGTTAAAAACTAAGGAATATTTTTCTGAAAAATGCCTGTGTTGGATTTATCGATTGTTAGAGTTTCCTGTAAGTTTTATGTTTTTATGTTCAGATTCAACATCGACCAACAACTTCTATATTAGTCCTAATGTTGCATTGGAAAATAAAATAAGCTGCTTCTTCTCATTTTAAGACCGGGGGGAAAAACGCCCTCATAAGCTCAGGAGCTGAGCCACTGAATTCTTCAACTTAGCCTTGTTACATCAAAGAACTATGGCCCCTTGTCAGAACAAATCTTCTCTCGTTCACTTGACTTGGGCCAAGCTGCAGTGAGCTGAGACCTGGTGCTGATGTTACAACTGTGCAGCAGCTGTCAGTCATCGAAACAGTACGATACATCACCGCAGCATGATCACAAGAACATGACTGGTGCCTCTGATAGAGCAGTGACCTAAATAGGCTGATGTACTGTACATCTGCTCCTCTAACAGGTAACGCATACATTAGTACACTCTTGAGTGGCTGCCCTTTTCTTAATCCTATACTGTCCGTGTACACCATCAAGTTTGACAGATGGATGAGAAACTCCACTTGGCTATAACCCCAGAGTCCTGCCACGCAACAGAAAACTATGTTCACGCAGACCTAAAAATAGAGCCATTCAAAGACAGAACAGAGAAAAAAAACAGGGTGTACTGTACTTTAACTGTGCCACTGCCAGGGATGGAAGCTAATGCTAAGTGGCAAGAGGGCCTTTGTTGTAAGCTTGATGATGAGGGAGATGAAACAGAGTGTTCAGACAGAGGATGCTGCCAACGAAATCTTAGGTTTGAGGATGTGGACATCTATCTCTCCTCTGTACCCCCCCCCCCCACACACACACACACACACACACTCACACACACACTATCTGTGTTGTGTGGCATTAAAGCTGCCTTTCTCTAAAACGCTTTAAAACGCTGATTTGGCTAATCTCCCAGCGGATCCTCTCAGGGGGCGTGGCCTTCCACTGAGCCTCAGTCATTTGTGTGTGTGCGTGTGTGTGTGTGTGTGTTCCATGGCCAAAACTCTCTCTCTCAGCCTCAACGCGTCGTTAGTGCATGTCATTAAAAGATTACAAAGAATAAACCTGCAGAAAAATGGCACATGGAACAGACCACCATAATTAGAGAGAGAAACATGTGCAAAATGGATCTGACATCAGAAAACGACCACCCTAGTTTTTTCAGTTTTCTCTTCAGACTAAGTTAATAAGGTGTTTCTTAAGCTACGTGTAAATGCAATTAAGAGCCAACCTTGAGAAGCTCTCTGAAATCCAATCCTACCAACGACTCGCTCCTTTACACTTACACAAAACGCTGAACGCTGCACCACAGTATCAGCTGGAGATGTAACAGTCTCATCATAACTGTCAGTTCTGATTTTCAGCACAACTGCAAAACATTAATCTTGTCATCTGTGACTGTGCTCTAACATCCAGACGATGCAGAGATTAGTCAATATGCTCTCTGGTTAGCAGTGGCGATGGAGCAGTCGCTGCTAACAGACGCCGCAGCAGATGCTACAGCAGGTCGAACCACAAGATGAGTTACCGCACGGCTTATACATCACTAGGACAATCATTAGAGGAAGGTGACACATCAAGGGTTTAAGTATGTACATGCTAACATGCCTAACTGCCTGCATGTTTCCTGGCAGCCATTATAATCATTGCAGAATCTGTGCACTTACTTACACTAGACTTTGTAGCTGAGTCATCTCTTAAAAAGTGTTTATTCCGGTGAGAAGGTGATGAAACAATTGTCTAACACTTTTTTATTGTTGAACAAAATTCTCTGGCTCTATTGTGACAACAGTTGGACACCAAACTTCAATATTTTTATTGCACATAACCAAATTTCTTGGATAATATTAAAAAAGTTTTGTGGTGTGAGATGATATTTCAATAGCTCAGCAGAAAATCCCATCAGTGTGAGTGCATACACTATAAACACAGCCTTTATACATTTTTATTAATATTACTTTAACAGGCAACTTCAACTTTTGATAAATAGGTTTATTTTGTTATGTTATAAAACGGCTTTGAGTAAAATGTCAAAGTACTGAAACAGATAACTTAGAGCAGCAAGATCAGAAATAAAAAGGAAAAACATACAGAATGTCTGCAGCTCTCTGCTTTCAGTCTGAATCAAAAGATTAAATATAAACAGAGGTGACCTGATGTTGTGTTAAAACTGTTATGGAAAAGTAAAGCTACTTTTCTAAACTTCCATGTTAAGACACAGAGTAGACCGGAGGAGCCGCATCTAGGTTGTGTTTGACTAAATCTGATCACCATCTGGTAATAAGAGCTGTCAATCACATTATTGAACCTGATGCCTGTGGTTAACCAAAAGTCTGTGTCACAGATTGTTTACAGCCTGAAAACACAAGCAAGTAGTAGATGCAGAAGTCTTATGTCCTCTCAGACCATTAGAAATATAATATGCTTAAAGGTAATTATGGAATTTTTGCTCAGTGAGGCTAAAGTACTGCAGCCTTAAGATATTGTGAGACACTGTGGTAAATAACTAGATTTTTTTATTATGAAACTGCTTTGAGAGTATAAACATGCTGAGAAAATGAAAAATAAAAAAGATTTGTTCTGCAATGTGTAATGAACTTTTCCATTTTGTTCAAATATGAAGCATTGTTCAGGAACTAATATTAAAAGCCAAGTATCAGTATCAATATTAGTGCTGAACTTTTTAAAAAATGTTGTATAAAATCTACCCCGTGGAGGAAGATTTTTGCTAAATCATATGAGTTTTCAGGCACATAAGATTACATTTGTGACTGACAACATGACAGTACACATCTTTAACCCATAGAGACCCAGTGCTACTTCTGTGGCACCACCAATTTTTTATTTTTTTTTACTCTATATTTGACTTTTTTAAAGTGATTTATTACCATTTATTATATTACACTGTATTTTGTGTGGGTTTTTTTTTCAGTTCAAATCATGTATTTTCCTACATTTAATTCAATAATAATATAGATATTCATGACAGCTCAGATTAAAGTTGATGGTTATTATAACAAAAACAGTAAATACAACAAATATATCATTAACTGAACATAAAACAAGTGTATCCATCCACTGTTGCTAATCAAACTCCATGGGTTTTACTGGTGAATCAATGTTGTACAAGATGACAGTGTTTCCACGTTCACTATGGAGCCTCTGAACGTCCAAATGGGTCATATCTGATGGCCACAAAAAGATGACAAACTGTATTTTACACCAATTATTTACATGTATTTTTAGGATTAGTGGATCAACAGGTATTAAACAGTTTAGCTCAGTATGGTTGAGGTCGACAGTGGATGTTTGAGTCTTTATAGGTTAAGCTGAATGGAGGGTATTATAGAAGACACGGTGGTCTGAGAAACCCCAGTGACTATAATGAGCACTTTAGAAAACAGCATATGGAATACATGTGTTTTTGGAATTTACTCATTAAGGAGCGAATACTTCAACATATGCTCTATTAGCATTTAGTGCCTTTAAAGCAGTGTACGACTTTCATCACTAAAATTCGTTAAATTAGTAAAACCCGAGCAATAGCCTAAGTATCACTAATCCATTAGTCTTTATATGGACTTGTGTCTCCATTAAAGTTTATTATTATTATTATTATTATTATTATTATTATTATTATTATAGGCTTATCATACACACCTTGAAAGCATGCAGGATATGGCCTCGCTATGTGTATCATAAACCTACACGATGACATATCCCAAAACTTCCATGACACTGATGTCTAAGTATTATTTTTAACAATCACACACCCCCTAATTTAAGATGACAAATAACTTACAGTGATTCCTTCCATTTCTTCTAACCTGGTAGTGGACGTGGTTTCATTGCTTGTTGTGTCCATGTTTGTTGCTGCATTGCTACATGGAACTCCCATTCCCACAATGCACTTTGCGACAAAATTTCCGATAAAAGGCCTGAGTGACATATTAGTTTGGTATGTAAACAAACGCACTGCTTTTGATGGAGTCATCTTCGAAGTTGTTCACCATGAGGGAAGTGATTTAGGTGCGTAACCATGGATAGACTAATGAATTAGTGATAATTAGGCTATCACTGGGGTTTTACAAATTTGAAGAAATATTAGTGATGAAAGTAATACGCTGCTTTAAAAACACAAGCTCTATTTTGTCTCCATAATGACAATCCACATATAGGTTTTATTTCAGTGTCAAGATACAGTATAACCAACACATTTGACAACTGTAAATTCAAACACATGGGAACAAATACAGTTTACTAGACAAAACTTATGTCAATTAACAATAATTATATTTCAATTAATATTTAATAACAATGATTATGTGATGATAATAAAATCTCCTTTGTGTTCAAGACAACCACATCATTAAGAAAGTAAAAAAAAAAAAACATGTCCATTATGTGACTCGACTGACAGGCATGAATATTAAACCAAATGATTTATTTCAAGTGTCATTATGCATTATGTGCCCACGGTGCTGGATTCTACAGCGGTGCACAGTGTTACAGATGAGAAAATTAACAGCTGTAGGCCTTAATTGTTCCCTCGTGCAACACAAACCAGTCTGTCCTACACAATTATAATGCTGCTCCATGCGTTTCTAAAACAAGGCTGAAGTTAAGAATTTAAGAACATAAGGACTGGGTTTGACATTTAGCCATTGTTTGTTTGGCAGAACCATCAAAATTACTTAATGAAAAGAGCTGGATGTTTCTGGTTTTAATTATTGATGTCTAACTCAGCCGTTAAAATGACAGTTGTGAGGCTAAACATTGTGCTAAAGTGCATTATGTAATTTCCCAGCACTGTGTTTTAAAGTTTCAGTGACTTTTGAGGAGTTGGTTTCAACAGAGGGTTTCTGCCACATTGAGCCAGGTTTTCTAAAACGATGTGAAAATTTAAAAAAAAAAAAAAAAAAAAAAAAAAAAAAAAGGTGATATGACCTGATTTGGACGAGAAGTTGGAGCTGTGGAAGAGTGAGGGGTGAAACTCGCTATGTTAACGTCGTTTGCATTGAAAACACCAACTGCACTAGGAAATGCTGTGTTCAATTCTGCCAAGTATTTCCAGCTGCGTGCTAAATGTTTAGGCGTACGGTAGTGTGCCAACTTTGTATAATGTATAAACACAGTAATCAGCAGGCTGGCTGGCAGAACATATGATGCAAGATGAAACATGGCTGATGCTAGAATGGATCAGTTTACTGCCATTCATGAGATGCATTTGCATAAACATATTTAATGTACATTACACTACATAATTCTTGGAAATTACAAATTTAACAAAATGCCTCAGGTGGTTTTTGCCTTTTTTCACGCAAGAGTAAAAATACAGCTCTGGAAAAAATTAAAAGACCACTGCGATTTCCTGTGAAATCAGCATGTCTGCATGTACGACAACCATTCTATTCCTGTGTCTGTTGAATTCCAACACAAGCACACCTTATTCTACTAAATAAACACCCGATTCATGTCTTATTTAAGAAGGAGAAGTATAAAAACCACTGCTGTGGCCATCACTATCTTCTTACAATAGGCAAAAACAGTGCTATTAGTACTGGAAAAATAACTGGAATCCAAAAATATCTATTGAAAACTACTGGACTTCTGCTCTGACAATGTTTCCGAACTCTGAGGACTGGTTTTTCTATCAGGACAATGCTCCTGGCCTCAGCTAGGTCAGTAAAAGTGTGGATGACGGACCACCAGATGAAGACCCTTTCATGGCCAGCCCAATCTGCAAACCTGAACCCCCTTTGAAAACTTCTGGAGGAAGATGGATGGTCACAAGCCATGGAACATTACTGAGCTGCTTGAATTTCTCTGCCAGGAGCTGCATAAAGTCATCCAACAGCAATGGAGGAGAGCCAAGACACGTGAAAGCTGTCATTGAAAATCAGGGTTATTCCACCAAATATTGATGTGTGAACTTTTCCCAAGTTACAACATTAGTATTGTGTTGTTTAGAAATGAATATGAACTGGTTTTCTTTGCATTATTTGAGGTCTGAAAACACCTGCATCTTTTTGTTATTTTGACCATGCGTCATGTTCTGCAAATACATGCTTTAAACTAGAAAAGCACTCAGACAGCGCAGACCTCCGCCAAGGCAGATCCGTGCCCCCACCCCCCACCCCGATCACCACCAAAATGTATTCATTTGTTCCATGTGCCAATATCAACATTTCCTGAAATTTTCATCCAAATCCAGCTATAACTTTTCAAGTTATCTTGCACACGGACAGACAGACAAACCAATGCCGGCAAAAACATAACCTCCTCGGCAGAGGTAATAACAATATTTTTATTTGGAATTTGGGAGAAATGTTATCAGTAGTTTAGAGAATAAAACAAAAATGTTCATTTTATTCAAACACATACCTGTAAATGGTAACATCAGAGAAAGTGATCATTTTGTAGTGGTCTGTTATTTTTTTCAGAGCTGTAAATGTATAAATAAGGAAAGTGAATCACCTTTTTCTATATATTTATATATATTTAACACACATCGATCAGGTAAGTGTAAAAACATGTCCAAAAGTACAACAGGTCATGTGGACTGATGATGAGACTGAATTATTCTTGTCTCATCTAAAAAATAAGACCTCACAGCTATTTTGGATAGATAAAACAACAGAATGCTTCACTTCTTCTACTGTTTTTTTGGAGTCATGTGTAACGTACCCTACAGAGACACCTACTGGCAACACAATAAAGCCTGGAATATTCACCTCAAATTAATTTATGGATAAACACCTAATTTTCATTTTTGCCACAGATTCTTTTGACATTTCATGTAAAACAATTCGTAATATTGTTAAGAAATGAAAGAAACAGTCTGCTAATTGGTTGTTAGCTGTTAGCTGCTATGGCTAATAGCTTATGCCTATCACTGTGTAATGTTATGGCCCTATATGTTAGCTGTATTAGCAAAGTTGTTCTGTTGTACCAGTCTGACTATATCTGACTAAATACTTGCATGGATGCCTATCAAGTGTCCACAGTGTCTATTTTTATCGCAACATTTTAAAGATTTTGTAGGCTTCCTGTCATGTTGTATGGACATTTAGTCAACAGTTATGCCTATTAAACTCTTTTACCCACAGCTACCAGATATATTTTCTCCTAAAAATGTCTTTCTGTGTGTATCTTTATGGCGTATATTTTTGTATTGCAAAGAATAATGCTAATCATTCAACATTTTTAATAACGAAATCCATTCTAGCGTCAACCCAAACATTACCTAATGTAGTTAAATGCAACGTCAAATTTGTTTCTGACTGAAAAAAAAAATGCAACATTTTAATTCAGTAAACAAATCCACTAGATACCTCTAAAACTAAAGCTCATATATATTTTTAACAGAGTAATAATTCATAAAACACCCACTAGTTCACTTATGAGAGAGTCAAATACAGAGACTCAGAGCAGAATGACCTGGGAAAAAAAAATATATATTGATTTAGCATTTCTAGTCAGAAGGTGACATTTTTTATAGTGGGAATTGTAGCCAGAGATGTTTTGTAGTCAGCATTTAGCAGCACTTTCAGATTCTTCTGTATTGGCTTCAGTTTCAGGCTGTGGTTTTCACCCTTGGGTGAAACAGTGTCCAACGACCCTATTTACGGCTAAAGACAAACAGCAGTGACTGAAAATGTTTCCATATTGAGTATAATTTGATGCATCAGTCAGTTTGTGGGTTGTGCATGTATATTGCCATAACCTTCCTCTTTCCCGATTCTTCAGATCCTGACATGCAGATACAGACATGAGAGAATGGAGAACTAAAAAAAAAAAAAAGTCGGTAGACAGAAATAATAGTGAGGGAGTCTGTGATGCTAGTGCAAAGTAATGGCCTAAAAATAATATGACTTCTGTCGTGAAAGAAGAGAACAGATCTGAGCAGGTTACAAATGAACTCAACAGATCAGCGTGACATATAATTCAGCCAAGTCGGTTTGTATGTGTGTGTGTGTGTGTATATGTGTGTGTGTGAGGTGGATAGCATGCGAGAAAAAGAGGGAAAGAGTGTGTGGGACTGATAAGCAGCATAGGCCCAAGGGGTTCTTTACATGGCGGTCTCAACCTGTCACTTTCCTCAAACACACTTCCTGATATCCATACACCACACACACAAAGGGAGATAACCCCGACTCTGACTTTGTCACTCATGTCAAGCATAAAAGCATGAAAGAAGGTGAGCACTTCCCTTTTTATTCCCCAAAGTGTCACCCCTGACTAAGAGTTAAATATGAGCCACAATGATTAAGGTTGCACCGATGACTCACAAAGACAAGATTACTTCACATCTAAAACCCGCTGCATAAAGTGTTAGTGCTGTTACGATTTCCATTTCCATAACAGCTACACACACTAGCGAGCTATTGACACATTATCTGTACACAAACATAGCCTTTCAAAGCCAACCCACACAGTTATTGCGGTCAGGAAAGACTCAAGAGGCATTTTCTATGAACAGGCAGCTAACACCTGTACAATAGGTGGCAGCAGCTCCAATTTAATGAGATGTTTTCCTTCCCCATACCCACTGATTGCCCCGCTCACAGCAATGTCATTTGTTTCTTGCTTCCCGTCTTTAAACTTGAGATGTATTTTTCTAAAATTTCTCCCAAATTATCTTCTGAAATTGGGTGCCGAGTAATTGTGAAATGAGAAGTAGCTCTGTGCAGCTGGGAAATCAGAGTTAACAGTACAAGAATTCACCGAAATGTGAAGTTGTCAGGTAGGTATTCCATTTGAAATTTTTCTAATTGGTTTAATTTGCAGCTGCATAGTTAAAAAAATAACAAGTTACAGCTTTGTAGACTTTTATTTTTAATGAAACCCAGCTTCATGTGATTCAGACAGTTTTTTTTACGTCAACACAAGCCTAAAGAGAGAGTCAATGACAGTTAATCCTGGATAACCCGCATGTACCCATATTCTTGGTGCAGCCTTATTAAAAGTCATCTGCCGCTGCAAACCTTTCCTCCCTTTGGACCACATGCAAAATGTCATGGGCTGCTGTAATGAGTGATGATGCAAGTAATAGAACAGGTAATAATTTAAAGGAGCCGTGTTGCTTTCAAATAGTTTTATTGCCTCCTATTTTTACTAGAGTTTGTTTATCTGTGTTAGTGGCCTTGCATCCACAGTTTTGGACATTTAAACCTTTTTTGTTGTTTTTGTGTATGTGTATATGTGTGAGAGAGAGTTCCTGATTACAGTAAATACACATGGTTAAATTTAGGCCATTCTAATACCCATTTTCATTTGTTAATGTTTTTGAAAACTATATTTCAGTCAAAATGTACCTCATTCTAGTTTTGTTCATATATATTTTTGACGTATCTCAGCCTCCATTAGTTGCAGAGAGTGAAGAGATCACAAGCACTAAAGGACCCAGGCCAGGAGTTGAACCCAGGTTGCCATGGTGAGGCTTGAGCCTATAGAAAGAACCCGCCCCTTCTGGTTGACCCCATGGGACCTAAATGTGAACAATGTCGATGGAAACAAATGATTCAACTCATTCATTCATTGATTTTCCAAACCGCTGGGCGAAGGCGGGGTAAACCCTCGACATATCACCAGTTCCAGTATTTACACATATGAGAAAATAAAGATAATAAAAGAAAGATCAATTTGATTTTAGACATAAATAACCAAGAAAGTTACAGTTTATTATAAATATTGTAAATAAACATGTAGTTTTTTGTCAAACAGCTGAATAGACTGCATTCCTTATCGCATGTGATGTACACCACCAACTGAAATGACCACAGCTTTGCCAATTTTACCTCAATCTTCAAAGTCAGGTGAAAAAGTATTAAAAAGAGAGCAAATCTGGTTGAGTTGAGGCTGCAGGGAACTTCATGTACGATTTCTATTTCCCTTTTTTCACAGTCAGATACTTGAACAGCTTTACCACAGATTAATTTTTTTCTTGACAACTATCAAATGTGTAAATGACGTAAAATTCAAATAAGATCAAAAAATAACTTGTCTCTTTCCATTGACTGCAATAGAAATATTTCTGAAATAAGGTCCCGTAAGGTACAGATGAAGGGTGGGGTTTTGGATTCTCTATTTGATACGTACATAGTGTCAACATACAGTCCCACAAACTATTTGACCGCGAAAAGTCAAACATCAAAAGTAGATGATTTCCTAAAAATCACTAGTGGCTTTTCCACTGGACATCTGTGCAAAACTTTACCTATATTAACTAAATGTCGAAAAAACAGAAGTGCGTAATGTCGTTTTTTCCATTAAATCACAAATGTAATGATTTGTTTATTTATTATTACGAGATGACACGAGAAGTCATTCCATAAAAATGGTGACGAACGGAAATATCACATTGATTTACAGTTATATTCATTATAATTATATGAATGAATGAATGAATGAATGTTTATTTCAGTTAAATACAAAATACAAAACATATACATATTTTAAAAAAAACAACAACAACAACAACAACAAAACAAAACACATACATATTAAAAAAACAAGCAAACATAAAATTAACACATTTTGTAACTGAAAAAGGCAGAAGCTGAAGCCGGAGGCTTATTTCTGCTGCTCCTATTCACATATATTACCCCTCTATCCCGTACTAAATTAAAAAATGATTCAGTTTCCTGGTGTGTCCACACATACCACGCCATGTTTCTTTTAAAACTTTTCCTCTTGTTCTAACATCCATTAACATCCATTTTTTTTAGTCATGTGACTCTAGTTGCAGAAAAAGGTCTTTCCATTGCAGTTTTGCGTGATATACCAATTTCGCTATGCCCGAAAAATCACGTCTTGCCAGCGTAAACACTTTTCATCGAAAAACGAGAATTTGGGCAAAATTGTCATTTTTCCATTTTAGGCAAATCTTCTGGCGCAAGTTATATTTGCGCAATTTGAGGGTCAACGGAAAAGGGACTACTGTAGCAAAAGAAATTTTACACAGGTTTCCTTCAAATTCTACCTGAGGTATCTTCGAACCAGTGTCTTTTGTAACATCAAATAGAATTTTGAGTTAATTCGCCTAAATTGCAAGTAATAAGACGTAAGATTTTGGTTGTATATCAGGATGTAGGACAAAGAATAACTGGAAATTGTTGTGTATCATCATGTCCATGAAGCCAGTGTGATTGGTGAGGAAGTATGTAGTTTTTATTTATTTCAAATGCACTGAAATTAAACAGGCTTTATAAAGAATATATGCTTATTACAGATGTTATAATTCATGGTTTTATAGCTCAGTGCAAGTTTTACTGGTTTATTGTTTAGTGCCTTTTTTTTGGTTTGTTGTCTTGCTTCTTTTTTTTTTCTCTTTTAGTGCCATTACTCAAAGGTTTCAATGATGGCCTGCAGGTCATGCAGGTCTATTGTTTCCTCCTCGTATTGAGTCTGTCTGACAGGCCCCTGTTTGCCTCAGGATAGATCAGCACTACCACTACCACTGAATTCCCCACTGGATGTTGGTTTGCTGTGTCAGCTAACGTGATAAGTTATGATGTTACCACTGAGGAAAGCTTGATAGCGGAGGGCTGTTGGTCATCCTGTGAACCGTAGGGGGAAAAAAAAATACATGTCTGCAAGTGTTATGGTACTTTTTAGTTTTTGATCCACTTACATGTACAATATCTGTGTTTTCTTTTTACATCTATCCCAAATTAAATTAGTAGACGCCCCAAGAAAACTTGTCCATGCAACAATATTTGATTTCTTGGCATAAATGTACTGGGGCCGACAAAGGCCAAACACATTGCAATGGCCCAATGCGTCTCAGTTAGAGAAAACAGCTGAAAGTACAGAAACGATGCAAATTCATAAACTCTAACACAAGTATAAATGAGGTACAAAAAGAGGAACGTGGTGTAAATTAAAAAATGCACCGCAAGAAATAAAAACACATGCGTAATTATCAAATGCTCTGCAAATAAAGAAACGATGCAAACCAAGAAAACATCTGCAAATGACCAGTGCATAACCAGTCACTACAACAGAAGTGCTCCAAACCAGCAGGGGGCAGTGTTTATAGACAACAGACTAGTGTTAAATAGAATCAAATAAAAGTCACATGACCGCGCTACGCCGTAACTTCATTTGATCCCACTGTAGTTTGACACACTGTCAGTCAGCTGTTCTCCATCCTGTGTGTCTCTGCATTGAGCTGTTCTGCTGACAGCGCCCCCTACAGGTTTGGAACACTTCTGTTGTAGTGACTGGTTATGCAGCATTTTTCGTTTGCAGATGATTTCTTGGTTTGCATCATTTCTTTAATTGCAGAGCATTTGATGATTATGCAGGTGTTTTTGTGACTTGGGGCACTTTTTTTTCAGTTGCACCACGTTCCTCTTTTTGTACCTCATTTACACTTGTGTTTGAGTTTGTGAATTTGCATCATTTCTGTACTTGCAGCTGTTTTCTCTAACTGAGACGCACTGGGATTTTGCAATGTGTTTGGCCCTTGTCAGCCACCGTATAAATGGCATCAAAAAACAATTATGTTTACCTTATAAGACATTAGAATGAAGCTAGACAGCTCAATCCTTTGCTGCTTCCATCATCATCTCCATAAAAAATGAGTGTTTTATTCTTTTTTAGATGTGATGTGACATTTTACTGGCCGCAAGCAATCGAGTAATCCTTATTGTTAAGCTGCGATAACGTAGAAACAAAGCATTTTGTGTTGAAATGCAAGAATGTAGGACACTTATTTTACTCATTGCAACTTTGAAATGTTCCAAAAAAACAGAGCTGCCTTGAACCACAAGGAAGCTCTGTGGTCTTTGAAATGCAACAAAGGGTGGAGAAGCAGAATACCACGGTAAATTACTATTCTAATATTGGTAATTGGTAAAATTCAAATATGTTGCTAATCAGTCTGTTGAGGGAGAGAAAAAAAAAGTTCTCTGTCTGAGATGAGATTTAGAGAGACAGAGGGGAGGGGTGTCAGCTCTGTGATGAATATTCAGTTGTTGACATTTAGTGGAGAGCTCTGAGGATGTGAGGGTGGGATGATGCCAAGTCACAGTAAGAGCATTACAGAACATGGAACAGATACGGGGGGATGAGGAGACATGGAGAAGATTAGAAGGAGACAGGGACAATGATTGAGGAGATATCGTCCTCTCACTCACTCACTCACTCACTCACTCAAACACACACCATCACACACATACACACACACACACACACATAGAAGACACAGGGGAGTTTGTCTGGGTCGATTTTGAGAATGAGTGTCACTACTGTAATTAATGAGACTTGTTGTTGATGATTGTTATTGTCAGTTCAGTTTATTCAGCCAGCTTAGTGACAGCCTAAAACTAGATCTGGGTCACCCTGCCATAGTCTACTCATTAGATCCATTCAGCTCCCTTGTTGCGCCATCAGCTGTTTATTCTGCTATGGAGATAGTGCGGATGTTTTCCTCCACTAACTTCAGACGCTTCTCTCAAATTCAGACGCTCATCACCATGAGTGAAAGACCCCTGTGTTAAATCTGGAGAGGGATAAAGGGGGAGAAGTAATAGATAGAGAGAGTGGAAGTCAGAGAGCGAGAGAGAAAGAGATGAAAAGAAAGGGGGAAGAAAGGAAACTGTGTCTTTGTGCTGTTGTTTACAGACACAGTTTATTAAGCTAATGACCTCTTTTGCATAATTACAGTCACATACAGTTTGTTCTGAATCCAAAGCTCAGGAGAGACGCTGATCTAAACATAGTCACAAAGGAACATGTCTCTGTTTGTCAATGGGAGAATGCACTAAGTTTTACTTTGTGCAAACAGTTGGACACACTCAACTTTTTTGTTTTGGAGATAATGGAGTAATAACACAGTCTATACACGTACAAGTACACCTTTTTGACAACAGACTGTTCTCAAGTGGAAAAGTAATCAAATCACAGGCGTTACTGATATCATTAATTAAGATTAATCTGTCCCAGAATGCTGTTCAAGTGAATCAGAGTGCAAAATTGTGAGGCCTGAATTTGATAAACTTATATACAACACACCCATTTTAACCCATAAAGACACAAACAGCTATTGATAACCAGATCATCTACTAATCTAAAGTGTTTAATAACTTTTGAACCACTAAACCTATCAATATGTGGAAATAACTGCGGTAAAATACAGTTTGTCATCTTTTCATGGTCATCAGATATGAACCATTTGGACGTTCAAAGGCTCTGTAATGAACATGGAAACATCGTCATCTTCTAAAACATTGATTCAACAGTAAAACCCATGGAGTTGGATCAATGACAGTGGATGGAGACGTTTGGTTTTTATGTTCAGTTATTGATATCTTTGCTGAAAAAGTTACTTTTTGCTCAGTTTTCTCTGTTTCTGATACAATAACCTTTGAATTTACACTATGCTTTAATGAATGATGAATGATGATCTATGAATTTAATACAGGAGAATACATGATTTATACTGAAAAATGCAAACGATACAGATGATAATATTACAGTAAATGGTGATAAATCACTTAAGAAAGGTTAAATATAAAGAGGAAAATATTTTGGAACTGCTACAAATGTAGCACTGGCTCTTTATGGGTTAAAACCTGCGTTCAGTATAATCCACAATGTCCACAGTTTTAAGTCCAAGAGAAACAATGGTTTGTCTGAGTATTTGTACCAGTTTGCTTAAGCACTGAAATGTGGGCAGAATTTCTTTAAAAAAAAAAAAAAAAAGAAAAAAAAAGAAAATCTCTGTTTAGAAAAACATATTGGTTCTCACTTTTTGTTCGTTTTTATTTTTTCTCAGTCCAGACTGGCTTGACAGAATGTTTTTTAAAAATTAGCAAAAAAATATTCACTTACACCCACTGATGAACTGAAAAGATTTTGGTAGGAAAAAGCAAAGGTCAAGAACGCTGTGACCTCAAACAACACGTTATATTAAAGAAAGTTTACTGGAGAATGACATTGCATTCTTGTACTAGGGAGAAGTGAATGGGATTTACAGATTCTGACTGTTTCCTTTGTCCCAAATGTACTCACATAAATATTAAACCTGATGGTCCAATGGTCCAATTCTGCTGAAAATGACATTTCTGAGACACATAAAAAGAAAGTGGCCATACAAATTATATGCAAGGGAGATAAAAATGAGTAGGAAAATAAAGGGAAATGTTCATTTTGGTAAAATAATGTCAATTACCAGAAAAATATAGTTATATTAGTGGTTTGGTTTAGTTTAGTTTAGTTTACTTGTCTCAAACTTTGAAGCAAAAAAGACAAAACAATAAAAGCAAGAAATCAATTACATATGCACCCATCAATGGTCACTGATCACAGAAAAGTAATGAAATACAATAAATTACATAAATTAACATAAATTTACTTGTGTATCAACTCAAATTACACAGTTTGAGAATTTGTTTCTTTAATCTTCTTTCATGCATCCACACAATGTTCCCAACCCTCTGACCAAAGACAGGAAGTGAACTGTTTCATATTATTATTAACAAAGCATTCACTGCATCATCTGTGTAAATATTGTGTGAACATTTCATGAAATCATATCATAATAGCTACTGGATTTTACTCACCAGGTATATCTCACTAATAGTCTATCACTTAGGCAGGTTGCTAGAACTGTATGAGCAGGTTATGATGCTGTTACAGTTCTAGAAACTACCTCAGAATAAGCACTTATATTGGAAATTATTTGGTTTTTCACCGAGAAAAAAAAAAACAAAAACTCTGATTTGGAAGAGTTAGACAATTTATCTTTAGGGGTCATATGTTGCCAAATCCACTTTTATTGGTCTTTGGTACATTTATTTGTGTATTTGAGGACCCTAATAGTTCAAACGTTTGAATTTGAACCCTCCAGGTGCTGCAAAGTTATTTTTACATTCATTTTGTCAAAAATCGAGTGGATTTCTACAACCTGTTTTAATTCCTGCTTAATTTGTTACATCTATAACTAGTTATTTTACGACATTTGCACATACAGGGCGGGGAGGCAAAATTTACAATGAACATTTAGTTGTTTTTTCTCCGCAGGCACTACGTCAGTTGTTTTGAAACCAAACATATATTGATGTCATAATCATACCTAACACTATTATCCATACCTTTTCAGAAACTTTTGCCCATATGAGTAATCAGGAAAGCAAACGTCACAGAGTGTGTGATTTGCTGAATGCACTCGTCACACCAAAGGAGATTTCAAAAATAGTTGGAGTGTCCATAAAGACTGTTTATAATGTAAAGAAGAGAATGACTATGAGCAAAACTATTACGAGAAAGTCTGGAAGATACTATTAAAGAAGAATGGGAGAAGTTGTCACCCGAATATTTGAGGAACACTTGTGCAAGTTTCAGGAAGCGTGTGAAGGCAGTTATTGAGAAAGGAGGACACACAGAATAAAAACATTTTCTATTATTTAAATTTTCTTGTGGCAAATAAATTCTCATGACTTTCAATAAACTAATTGGTCATACACTGTCTTTCAATCCCTGTCTCAAAATATTGTAAATTTTGCTTCCCCACCCTGTATAAGGTCAAGACTTCCGACAAACATTTCTCCAAGTTCAGAGAAACAGGACAGAGCAGCACAGCCAACAACCTGGAGGGGGTGGGGCATGACGTGGCTTATTTCCATTTAAAGGGCCAGCGCTCAAAACGACCTTCCTGGTGTCATTACTGAGAAATAGTGTTGAAGATGGACGTGTGGAGTTGAATTAATGGAGAATTCAGATCCAAGCATAGCATTTACAGTTTACGTAGACCACAGGGAAATGATTTAACCCTGTAAAGCCTGAACCATTAAATCAATGAAAAAAAAATTCAGTTCTTTGAAACTGTAGTCTTTATTGGTCCTTCTGAAAAACCAACTTTTTTTTTTTTCAAACATCAATTTCCGTGTATGATTTTCACTTTGTATCATATTTAATATATCGGGTCTCAATGCTCAAATATTATTTTTTTAATAAATAAAAACATAATATAATGCAAACATGTCTAACAAATTGGTAATTCCTTTTCAAAATTGGCAAAGTTCTGCCTCCTTCCTCATTAATGATAATCTTGTAATGTCACTGGAAAGGCCTCTGGTGAACGAATTCCTCCCCCCGGTGGATTATCTGTGTATTGCATGTATCTAATTGTATACATCAGGTTTTTCAAGAAAAAAAATATCACTTTAATCATGTAGAGGGCTTCAAAACTCATGTATCAAATATGATACATTTGGCATTATAGGGTTAAAATGCATAATTCCATTTAAAAAAGCAAAATATGACCCCTTTAAGAGTTAATTTCCTTATTTTAAGTGTTCATACATCTGTACACATGCTTATTTCTAGATTTAACAATCTTAATTCAAAAAATCTTTTCAAGTGAAATTATCTTGTTGCATGGACAGATATTTCACTTGTTTTCAGTACCTTTTTCCTCAGATTTAGTGTTTTTATCTTGTTTTTAGACACCCTTTTTTGCAGTGTACAGGTGGAAACAGCTTCTAATAGGTAGCTGCTGGTTGTTCCTTCACCATGTCTGTGCAGAGAAGAGGAAAAGTCATCCTCTCATTCTGAATGACAGCAGCACCAGCACACCAGAGACACTGAAACTACAACAACAAACAAGCACCGACAAAATCCTACATTGTACAGACTACACAGACCTTTACTCTGCTGCTACTATCAGACCTTCACAAGTGGTGCATCGTCGGTGAATCTGGTCATTAAAACTGTCGATCATGTCATGGAAACACAATTTTATATCAACAAATAACTGATCAAAGCAAAAGGCTGATGTCATATGAAGAAAAATCTAGGTAATACATCGACCTCAAACTGTCATTCTGCTGTTTCCAGTGTCTGAGGACACTTTTGTACTTTTTGTCATCGTTTCACAGATGTCCTAAACATGCCCATCTGTGAGTGTGAGTGACAACTGTGACTAAACATTGGACGCATACATCTGTATACAACTACATCTATGTCATATGTGATACACCCTCTAGGGGGCGCTGGCATTAGGTTCCCCTCACAAGGCTCTGATTACGTTCATGCGCCTTTGAGGTCGTATTAATGTCAGAGGTGACAAGTAACGAAGTACAAATACTTTGTTACCTTACTTAATGTAAGATGATTTATCTTTGCTTTGTTAATTTTATTTATGTTATTAGGTGCTATCCAATAACAGGAGGTTGTGGATGAAGAAGTAATATGTGAACAGGGAATAACTCCACAGGAAGAATATTTATTAGCCGTCCACAACTCTCACTTACATTCATACTCTCCCTGTCACATGACCTTCTCTCCACACAGTATCCTTCCGCCAATCCATTACAATAGTCCCAATAACAGAAACAATCAAGACCCAGTTAAATTATACAAATAAAAATAACAAAGCAAAACTAAATCATCTAACATTAAGTAGAAATGTTGGTTATCTATACTTTACTGCCGTAGTTATTTTTCAGCCGACTTTTTACTTCTACTCCTTACATTTATCTGTACTTTCTACTCCTTACTTTTTAAAAATAGCCTTGTTACTCCTATTTAATTTTGACTTGTTTTCATTCCGGCTTGTCATCATTCAAAAAAAAACAAAAAAAACAAAAAACGATCCAGATAAACAGCGCCATCCGAATAGAGTGAATTTGATTGTGGTTGGATGAGAATTATAAACATATACCATTCCAACACCCTATTGGTTTGTATGCGATCCATCACACCTGCACATGACACAAATCATGTCACACTCCAGCAAGGACATAGCAGACATATGTGGCCTAGTATGAAAATGTCCGTGGCAGAAACTCAAGAGAACTCCAGTGAAATGTCCCAACCACTCTACTGTATATAGAGAACCACACAAGGGTCACTGTTACTAAGCCTGCCCTGGGTACACCAATGTTCTTGTCCAGTTTTCTTATCTTACATCCATTGCCCTCACAGATTCTTGCGGCTAAGCTCTGATGTACATTCACATTCTAATAAAGGTTATTGATAACATACCTCTGAAGTTTGACTTTTTGCACCATTACAATACTTACGGGCTGGGGCGCTACAAGATAGTCACCATGAATGAAATTCACCCTCCCCCTTAATGGCGCCCCAGCTTATAGGCAACCAGTTATCATATCTTCTGCTCCATGAATTGTTAATGCTCAGTAGTGCACATATATGGTTCTATAATACGTTTGCATTGGACTAAAATGCATTCATTTTCAATGGGCATATGCAGCTGAAACAGGTAGACTAGTGAATCCCAAATGTTTCAACAGTAACATTTTAATATAACATTATAGCCATTATGGCATTTAGAATTTTTTTTTTTTTTTTTTGGGGGGGGGGCACTATAGGCCCCTATGGTGCCGCCTAAGATAATGTCCTAATGGCATTTTTTCTCCTTACATTTACTTTTACACTTTAAGTGGTTTGAAACCAGTACTTTTACACTTTTACATGAGTAAAAAGCTTGAATTGATACTTCAACTTCTACAGAAGTCTTTTTAAACCCTAGCACAGTGGTTCCCAACTTTTTTTGGTTCGTGACCCCATTTTAACATCACAAATTTCTGGTGACCCCAGACATTCAAAAGGGAGACTTTTTTTTTTTTTTTTTTTGCTAGAATTAATTTGTTTTTGATCATGTAATAGTTTGCTATACTATGTTGCAAATAAACATTAATTTTAGACAACATTTAGTCTATATAATGTATATAGTTATGGACGGAGGCAGAAAAGCCAGGTGTAGATTACTGCACAAAGTGAGAATTTGATTTTCCTTGGTCAGGATATGTACAGTCAGTCCAGCTTGGATTTACAAGGCTGACAATTAATACTGAACAAACAAGAACTCAAAATATGAATTATGAAAGAGCTGCAGCATCTGAAACCGACCACAATGAACATTTGAAAGATAAACAGTACCACAGTGCTTCAGTTTCAGCTTCACAGTTTGTCATGTCTTTTATGTATTGTAATTGTCTCTCTCAACTAACCATATATTTTTTAATAGTAAGTTTTATTTTTATCGCTTACTAGAAATTTCAGATGACTCCATTTGAATTCCGGGCGACCCCACGTGGGGTCCCGACCCCAAGGTTGAAAAACACTGCCATAGTATCTATACTTCTACCTGAGTAATGAATGGGAATACTTTTGACACCTCTGATTAATGATTTTCTTGTGTTAGTGCTTGGTCACTTTAGTTGTTATCCATTGTATTTTATAGTGAAATGAATTGAAATGCTGTGTAATCATTTTTTTTTACAGTTACATAGTTGTAATCCCCATAATATACAGAGGTTTGGATCGATCCCATGACCACAGACCCTTACCAACACTATATTAGTCATGTTTCTACACCTTTTACTTTCACACACATTATCACTGGTAGTTATGACTCAGAATTTATTGATTTTTAACAGGTCCAATTAAAATTAGTATTTGTTGAACACTGTGTTTGTGTGATCTGTGGAAGTTGCAACTATTGATTTTCAAGACACTTGTTTAACTGGGTGAATATTTGGAGGTAATTGCGTCTTTTATTTCAGTACAGTCTAGCTTAAAGCTGCAGGAGATAAAATGCTAGAATTTGGAAACACTTACTTTCCCTCTGCAGCTTTTGCCTCTTGGTCCAAGACCGAATATGAGGATACATGACCAGATGCAGTTTCACGTCACTATTGACAAGTGAAGCCAGGTTTCTGTTTTGTTTTATTTTATTTTATTTAACCCTTCCATCTGTCTAGAAACCCATGTGAGTAACCAAATCTACCCTCCATGGTGTAGATTTCCCACAGCCTGAAAACAAAGTCTGAAAGGACGGGTACAATGTTTGCTTTCAGTCAGACCACTTAGGTAATAATGAAATTTTTGCCCAATGACACTAAAAACTCAAGCACCACAGCTTTTTAATTAACAAACTAATTAACTAAATAGTCTTTTCTGAGTACAGGGTTTGCATCTCTTGGATGTATTATATTTGTTGCAAACACTATAATTAGTCTGGGATTGGCATGGTGTTAAATATAAATTGATATTTACAGCCTGTGTGGGCTCTGCTATATTTACAACCTGGTACGTCAGTGATCTCAGATATGCGGAGATGGGAGGCTTTAGTCGCACGAGTTGATTTGAGACAGACATAACTCACAATTTTGAGGACTTCAGACTTATTGGACTGACACTGATGAAAGAATCTCAACTTACACTTGTGTGGGATTAATTGACAAGTCATCCATTCAGAAAGATATTTAAATATCTCATTTGATTGACACATAATTGGTGATTCTTAATGTAATGTGTGTTAATCATTCTAAAGCAAAAGTGGACTGAATGAGTAATGTAGATCTATTAGTACTTATGCATCATTAATACTTTAAGTCAGTATTAATATGTTTTTATGGTTTGATGACAGTATGAGATGGAGCATTCTGATCATGCACATGTCAGTAAAGGTATTAATATGACACTGTCCAAATATTACACTACAAGTAACAGTACTTCATTATAACCTTTATTTAATTAACACTAGGCTATATACTAAGGTTAGACAGCCACATGTAAGTCAGGGGACTACAGACATGTTGGATGAAAAAAAAAACCCTTTAAGATAGATTTATTTTGTCCTTTGTGGCTGATACATAACTGTTTGGGAGTCCTAAAACCAACCTTACAGTTTCTAAATGATGTCTACCAAAAAAAAAAAAAAAAAAAAAAAAAGAGAGAGAGAGAGAGAGAGAGAGAGAGAGGATGGATTTTCATTGTTTTAGAAGACTGTATTTGACGTCCACATATACATTTTTGTCTCAAACTTTACTTGCCCAAGAGAGTACTGGTTTATATCTCAACCTTACTGATTATAGGTTATAAACATTATTTCTACTTATTCACTCCAAGCATGATATTGGGATAATATTAAATCATTTGTGCTTGACAGATCATTTTGATTACCAGCCTTGAGGACTTGAGAATTTACCCTATGTAACTATAAACATTTTACCCTACATAATCAGACTTCCCTTCATATTGACATTCCCCAATCCTGGACCAATGTTTTATTTTTATTTTTTAACCAAAATTTCAGGAGTTGCATTCGACAATATTCCTGACACTATGGTAATGCTAATTTTGGCAACTTCAAGTGAAAACAGCAACTTTTGATATGCTGGAAAGTTTGCCAATTTTTGATGTTTTTTTTTTTTTTTTTTTTTTAAATTAATATGTAACCAAGATGTTTTTCGTATAGACTTCGGTGAAAATGGCTGAAATTGACAAATGTCATTGAATGGCCTCAAAGTACTAGAACTACTCTTTCCATCCATGTATTACACTTATATTCTAGGTAAATGTAGGCCGACTCATTATCATCTGAACAATTTTGTACCCTACATAACCGGCTGACGATGCCCGAGTGTTTATTGTAGGAAAAGGGTCCCTTAGTAAAAAATTTCATTCAACAACTGTCAGTAATGTCAAGGTTTTCCGTTTGTTTTACCTTTGATGACATATTTGTTTGAAGGAACACACAGAAGCATTGACCTCTATTCACTTTTGTATCAGTCAGACCAGTAGGGATTATATTTTAATTTCATCATACCACCTTCTAACTGACGGCTCCACTTTTCATGTAGGACATACATTTGTATCATCTGACACTTTCTAGAACTAAACAATAAGCTGACTTATCATGTTTTACTTTGACAAACTGAACTTGGCTTGATTTTCACCACAGGAGGTGTTTGAGACTTTTAAGACTTACCTGTTGTTCACATGTGCAACTCATTCCCACCTCTGAAAACATATAATTACTAAGATCGGTGGATGGGATGGAACAACGGCACCATATTTGGGTTTTAACTGGTTAGAGTAAAACTTCCATCAGCGGGGTATTCCCTTTGATCCCAGTAGCTGGCCTCTTGTTCCAAGTTGCTGTCTAGTGCATATCTTTGTGAAATGCCCTGAATAAATAAGTCAGTAAGTTCGATATGTCAAAAAACAGAGAGGGGGATGTTTTTTTGTTTTGTTTTGTTTTTTTATCATGAAAAAACAAGCAATCAATTTTTAATTTAACAATAGGCCCTATTACATGTTAAACAGTTGAACATTCATCTTTAACGCAAACTAAAAATACATGAAACATTTAATTTTCTGTGACTGCCACACCTGCGATGTGGGAGATGGCCTCATTAAGTATCAGGACCATGAATAAGGGCCCATCATGTGCACATGGGAGATGATTTATGGCGAATGGGCAACTCAATGAGACTGTAAAACGGAACATAAAACCTACTCAATTAAGATTTCACATCATGTCAAAATAATTCAGCTAGTTAGACTAAGTAAACAGTTTGCTCTGATGGCGGACTTCATGTGTTGAACATGCAGTTGAACATGTACGTTGGCGCCTGCAGACGTCCATCCGTATGGCCTGCTGTGTGTACCACGCGCATACCGAGTGACATTTGAGAGAGAGAGAGACAGAGAGAGACTGGTATATACAGAGAGAGATAGGTAAGGTATACAATGTATTTATGTGCATGGGAATGTTCGCCAGCAATGTAGGCTATACGTTAGGGTTGGACGATAAAACAATAACAATATCTATCACAAAATAACTTTTCCTTGATAGAAATATGAGACACGTTTGATACAATTTTGATACAATTCATTTGTCCATGTTTTGACAGACATAAGAACAGCCAAACATAATTAAGTAGCACCGCATCGAACCAATCACGCTAGAGCCACATCAAGTTAGGTTGACGCACACAGCACAGGCGTAAGAGCGGTTGCAGCACATATGCTAATGTTTGGGCTGCAGAGGGAGGTAATGAGTGTTCCCTTCGGAGAGAATGTGACTGAGAACTTGTGCAAACCGGGTTACTGGACTTTCAATACAATACGGAGGTGTACTGAACGAATACATGTAGCCTATGTGAAGAATGCAAACACTCACCTTTCCTTAAGTTTCTCTTTCAGTTTTACGCCAGTTATGGCAGTTAAGGAACGCACCTCCACGTATATACTGTGACGCACCTCCCCCAGCGGTGCTAGTAATTTATGTTAGTTGTTTCGTTCATTTCCTGTTTTGCTTTGGTGAGAGGTTTTGTTTGTCTGTGTGCACTGTGTCTGTCTTGTCTGCACCTGGGGCTCATTACCTCTCCACCCTTTATATACCCTCCTCTCCTTGTGTCTGTTGTCAGTGTGTCTTTCCTGCTACGTCAAGCTCTCCCTGAATCTTCTCTTGATCCTCTGTGCTGCTTTGCTACACTTTTTAAGTTTTTTGATAGCATGTTTGTGAAGGTCTTTTTGTTATATTTTTTAATACTTTGACTGAGAAGCTTTTTATGTTAATTTTTTTGATACCACGTTTGTGAAGATCTTTTTGTTGTATTTTTTTTTTATTTCTCGACTGCGAAGATTTTTGTGTTAAATTTTTGATTCAACAGTTGTGAAGATATTTTTGCTTTTATATACTGAATTAATAAATACTCAAACTAAGTTCATTTTTGTCTCTGTCTTGTGCATTTGGGTCCAAGCCTTGTGAGTTTGTAACCTACTCCCAGTATTGTTTAGTGAAGATGGTCTGTTTTGTTTGTGTTCTCTTTTAAAACTTGAAAGCTTTTTCCCTGCTGGTCAGACTTTTAGTTTAGTTTTAAATATATGTACCTGTTTTATTTTTCTGAAACAGTTTTATAATGTTCTTCAGCACATCTGTCATGTTCAACCCCTGACAGAAAATACATCATATTTAAATCAAATATAACCTTTTGATGTCTTCACAATTAACTTATGAGTAACGGGAAATTTAAGCTTGATGAAAATAGTGATTTGATTTATATTGTGACACATATCGATATCATCTGATATGAAACAAATTATCGTGATATGATTTTTTTTTTTCCATATCACTAAGCCCTACAATATATGTGTTTAAAAAAAAAAAAAAAAACCTCAGTCACAACCTGCCTGTTATTTCAATTGGTTTTTAATCACTGATAGGGTTGTCCCCTCTGAAGATGAAATCCATTCAGCAGTAGTACATGTAAAAACCAACAAATTGCACCCTGAGTCTACACAAAAAAAAACACCCACACAGATTCTGCTGAATGCATTGTACACTTGCACCTATTAAAAAGGGAGCATGCAAAATTGCACTCACTTGAGTTCCCCTCAATGAACGCTCACACTGCTCTACATGCAGACTAATGAATACATTCCACAACACTTTAGAGTCACTGCAGATAATGAAGTCTATTTGCATAATTAAAGGGGATGAATCAAAAGGTAATTTACAGTACCCTCTTGTCCCTCCTAAAACGTAGGTTGAAACGGTGGAAGGTGGGGGGTGTTGCATTCACTTACTTCCCTCACCCTAGGGAGCTTTTTTGAAGTAGCGAGCAGGGTGGGGTTTTTAAAACAGGCATTAGAAGAAAATCAACCTTTTTACCTTGCCGTGTCACACATAATATCGATGGCATCACAGTGGGAGTGTTCACACACGCAGACACATAAATGCAAAACCTGGTGGAAGCAGGGGGGGCGCAATTCTTCAAACACACGAGCACAAATGAAGTCCACCATTTTTCCCCTCAATCAATTTTTCCCACCTTTCCACCCAGGTCTCCTTTCATTTCTCTCTCCGTCCATCTATTTCTCCTTCACCCCCCCCATCCCCCCAAAGCCTCCAGTCAGCACTCCGCTATAGAATTCCATTACAGCCTAGTGATGCAGCACTTCAAAGAAGGGAGAGCTGCATGTGTGTGGAAGTGTGGGAGAGTGTACACATGCAGTACAGTGTAAGTGAGATTTTTTTTTCCTTTTTTGCTTTGTGCAGGGAATCTCATCATCAGCCACACAACAGTGATGTCCCCAGCCAATATTTATCCTGCAGTGTGTGCAAACTGTTTTTTTCCCAATATCTGAAACATGCTGTAAGCAGCTTCTTGGATGCTGCTCAAGTGCAGCGTTTCTAATGTAATGTAACAAGGATGTTTGTTTACAAGTATTTTTAGTACTGACACTGACACTGTTTTTCCTAATGTATGTTTTGAAAGAAGTCAATCAGAAAAATGTGAATCAATATTTTTGTCATGAACTAACAGAGTGAGCAAGGCAGCACTGTTTTACCCACCTTGGTTTCAGCTTCACTCAATGCTATATTTGTGGCAGCTGCATTTAACATATTCTTCCCTTCTGGTGTGTTTGTACAAAACATTTTTAATATCTGGATGTTTTGATGGATAAAACAGTCCTGTCAAATTGACAAATGTCAGATTTCTAGTGCTCCGAATAACCTAAAAAAAATATCCTTAACCATGTGCCTCTCTATTCCTACTCAAAATCTTGTGTAAATATAAGTAAAAACTTTCCTGTGAATGAATGATGAAGCAGTATAAGAAATATGTTTCCAATATCATGCATGTATTGTGTATTATCAAGAATCTATTGATAAGATACGTATACTGATATGGGGTTACAATTCAACAGGTGTATACTGCTATACATATCTATACTATAGTTTAGGCCACAGGTGTCAAACATGTGGCCCGTGGGCTAAAACCGGCCCGCCGAAGGTTCCCATCCCAAGTGCAAAAATTACACTGAAGATATTAACAATAGAAGGTGTCTGACTGGTTATAGTTCAGGGTCCACATACAGAACAATGTAATCTCAAGTAAAATACTATCATAAGATAAGATAAGATAAGATAAGATAAGATATTCCTTTATTAGTCCCACAAGGGGAAATTCCAGATTTACAGCAGCAAAGCACACAAGAGCAAAAAAGTGAAAAATCAAAAAAAAAGACAAATCCAAAAAAAGCTATAAATGCTACTTACAGCTGTGCACATGCTGATCATGCCACAGGTTGGATAGGGGAGATACTCATACGTACACATAGACACACATATCTATTCTACACGCATAATTATAGACATGTATACAGATTATACATATGAGTATTTATTGCACTGTTTATTGCCCAGTTTCTGTTGTGGAGCCGAACAGCTGCAGGAAGGACAGACCTGCGATACTATTCCTTCACACACTTTGGGTAATAACATAAACAATGACTCCATATTTTCTTCCCAGTTTTATGGGAAAATAATATTACATTATGCCTATAAATAATGACAACTCCAATTTTTTCTTTGTTTTAGTGTAAAAAATGACATTAAATCATGAAAATATTTACGTTAATAAACTATCCTTTAACAATAAAATGTGAATAACCTGAGCAAATATGATCAACTGGAAATGTTCAGAGAATTAAGCACAATTTTAACAATATTCTACCTGTTACTAAATGCTTTGTGCCTTTGTAGATCCGATCTGTAATGTGCATACATGTATAAATGATAAGTTGAGGCATAATATTGTTAAAATTGCCCTTATTTTTATTTAAAAATTTCACACGTTCATGTTTTGTTTGGATAGTTTGTAAATGGAAATATTTTCATAATTTAACGTATTTTTTTACACTAAAACACAGACAAACATTTGGAATTGTCATTATTTATACGTTATTATGTTATTTTTTAACTAGACCGACTCATTTGAGATCACACTGGGCTGAATGTGGCCCCTGAAAAGAAATGAGTTTGATACCACTGCTTTAGGCGATCTGATATATTATGTTTTCTCAATGTAATTTTTAGAACACTAGCACTGTAAGATACTGTTTAATGTCTTGGTTTATATCATTTGACTGAGAAGGAAGAATCAAATGGTAAAAGATATGTTAAATTAAAACATTTCATAGCATCTGGTTGGCAGAACAGTCCCACCATAGGAGCAGCCCCTGAATGCAACACGAATCACACTCCACACTGCCCTAGAATAAGCAGAGGGTTTCATTAGGCCCGAGCCGAGTAAAGCCGGCGCAGGGCCTATTGAGTCTGCAGTGGGCGCATGGGGACGAAATCGCCAGTGACGCGGTCGCCTTTCGCCACTGTCGCCACTCTCACACATATTCACATTCACGGCACTGAGACCTTTCCGACAATGTATATGACATGTGCAAAAATCGCATATTTACACCTGCTCAGAATGAATGGGAGTCAATGGGACACGCCCACTCGGGGTCAGTCACGTGTGTAAGTGCACGACAGGTGACATCTGACCCCACACACATGTGGGGGACCTCGAGAACTTTCAAAAAAGGGCAAATACGTGGTTGCCATAGAAACGGCTATATTGTTCTTGCTCAGATTATTATTATTATTATTTTTTTTTTTCTTATTTTTCTTTCTCCTGCGCTTTGAGCTCAATTTTGACCCTCTCAACATTTACGAAAACTCACCAAATTTTGCCTAAAATTCAGAAGTGCGAGAAATTGAATTTACATATAGGTTTCGTAGATGTCGGTAAAGAAATGTTGCGGCAGCGCCCCCTTGAAAAGTGAAAATGCATTGTGCCAATGGGAATGCGTCCAACATAAAGTTTGTCGTAGAGCCACGAAAATCGGTAGACAGATTCATCATGAGGAGACAAACAAAAAATATTATTATGGCCACGCCCCTAAACCAACCCTTAGTCGGCCATATTGGATTGAAATTTCCAAAATGCTGAGTCAGCGTTTTCGCTGACGTCGTATTTTAACTATCTCCTACTAAGCCGTTTGGCCGAATGAGCTCAAAATCGGTGTACAGTATCTAGAGAAGTGGGGCATCAAAAGTTAGCCGAATTTTTTGAATCGGCATCACCGTTTTTGTGTGACGAGGTTGCAAACTTTGCTAAGTTTTTTCGAAAATTTACCATCACAAAAATTGCTTCAGCTTAGACATACGAACACCGATTTGGCTGAAATTTGACTCAGACGTCCATCTCCCAGGCCTACACCCATTTATTAAAAGAAATTGAAATTTCGCACTATAGCACCCCCTACAAATGTACATTTACAAAAATGACATCAGTTCGGACATACGAACACCGATTTGGCTCAAATTTGACTCAGACATCTGTCTCAAAGGCCTACACCTATTTATCAAAAGAAACTGAAATTTTGCACTACAGCACCCCCTACAAAAATTTTTAATATTTTTTATTAAAATTGCTTCAGTTCGGACATACAAACACCGATTTGGCTCAAATTTGACTCAGACGTCTATATCCCAGGCCTACACCCATTTATCAGAAAAATTTGAAATTCGGCACCATAGCGCCCCCTACAATGTTACCTTTACGAAAATTACTTCACGTTAGACATGCGAACACCAATTTGGCTCAAATTTGAATCAGTGTTCAATCTCCCAGGCCTACACTCATTTATCAAAAGAAATTTCCACTTCGCTCAGTAGCGCCCCCTACAAATTTACCTTCACGAAAATTGCATCAGTTCAGACATACGAACACCGATTTGGCTCAAATTTGACTCAGTGGTACATCTCACAGGCCTACACCCATTCAATGGAACAAATTTAATTTTTGCTCATAGCGCCCCCTACAGATTTATTTATACAAAATTTTGTTCAGTTCGGACATACGAACACTGATTTGTCTCAAATCAATTGTCAATGTCCCAGGCCTACACCCATTCATTAGAAGACACAAAAGTTGGGGCTAGAGCGCCACCTGCTGAACGATGAGCATACTTCCACTAGACGTGCCCTTGGCGAGGGCCTTTAGATGCCGCTTGCGGCTTTAATTTTCTTTGTACCTGAGTGACAACATTATATAAGCTCCTGATGTGTATGTTAGAAACATGTGTGAATGTTCTGAATAGATCTTCACAGTTATTTCCTTCTGCTCATTTCAGCCTACACACAGTCCACTTCAACTGGTTCAGTCGACTAGGCTTTATGTGTTTATGGCTCTTTTATGAGCTTTCAATGCTCAAAAATATATTCCTGTGATTCTTTCTGAATGTAATGAGGCCAAATCATTGCTGAAAATCATGCCAAAGGATAATCTGACTACTACAGGAGAGAAAAATTATAAAGTAAAAAAGCAAATAGAACCAACAAGTGCATTTAAATGTTTAACTGACATGACAGGTGTACTCTACGATTGAGTTGGAGTAAAATATTCCAAACCATTTGATATGAAGTCACAAACTGGACTGAACCAATATATGGAATTATACCTTTTGGTGTCACACTTCCATACAGCAGACACTCCTGACAGTAGAAGTGAGACTAAATGAGAGAGTTGTGACTCCACTTATCTATGTAATGATAGTGCACCTCTAACCTGTTTTGACAACTGTCAGTAAACACAAATTAATGAGAAGTAGAAGCAGGAATAAAGCAGTTTTTGCAGCGTTTGTTTGTCTCCTAATCTATGTTTTCAGGTCAACTCTTCTCACTTCTAGTTTCAGTTTTCTTTAAGACTAAAGTCACAATGTTTCCTTTCATTGTCAACTAAAAAAACACAGTCTGTCAATAAAAGATACAACATGCACTTAGTGTATCTTCACCCTCCCTCTGCTGAAATGTGATCTTCTTCATGTTGCTGGTCTTGGCTCAGTAGTAAATTATACACAGCTCCTCAGACACTTTCAACTCCATTAGTCTGCTTAGAACAATATAATAATATTATCTTCATCACGTTGTCATATTGCATATTACAGATGAAAAAACATGTTGGATGTATCACTGTGTCATCATCACTGTCAGGTTGCGGATGTCAGACATTTTTAATATCGCATCATCTGTCACAATAACAAATGTCATTCAGTCAGTTGGAGTAAATTAAACCAGTATAAGCTCCTACACCAAACCAGACTGGACTGGTAAAACTAGAAACTGACCCATCTCTGTATCCCCATACTTCCCACTGAACTTGGTAAGTTTAATTTACTAGTTAGCTCAATGTCCCATGTGTTGTTGCTGTTTTTTATCCAATCCCATAGAAAATGTAAAATGAACTCAGACCCTACTGATACTGGTATCGAACAGGCTGGGACTGAAACACAGTAAAAATTCTTTAAAAAAAACAAAAACAAAAAACTGTTGTCAATTCACCATTAAAGACATATAACTATCTTTGCGGGAACTCTAAAATGATTTTTTCTCTACATTCAACCTTTCCAAAGTGATTTATCACCATATGTTATAATATTATCCACTGTGTTTTGCATTTTCCACTGAAAATCAGGTATTTTTTTGTATTTAATTAATTGATTATGTAAATGGTTGTAAAATGCTTTGAGTTCATTCTAAGGCAGGGATCTCAAACATCCGACCCGAGGGCCAAAACCGGCCCCAGATGAATTTGCCAAGTGCAAAACTTACACTGAAGATATTAACAATCAAGGGTGTCAAACTTATTTTAGTTTAGGTTCCACATACAGACCAATATGATCTAAAGTAAAACAATAGCATAATAACCTATCATTTGTAACAACTCCATTTTTTCTTGGTTAAACTGGACTAGTTTTGCTTCAAAAGAGCAAAACTAGTCCAGCTGAACCTTGAAGAACTACCAAGAAGAACAATGACCTGGGCAAATGAGAAATTGAATGAGAAATTGTTCTTATTTAAGTTCCAAACTCCAAAGTTTTGCCAATTTTCTGCCTGTTACCACATGTTTGTATAACATTGTGTGTAATGCACATGTATAAATGATACGCTGAGGAATAATGTTATTAAAACTGCACTTATTTGTCTTACAAATTTCAATTTTTTCAGGTTATTCACATGTTTTTTGTTAAAGGATAGTTTGTAAATGTAAATATTTTTCCAATTTAATGTTTTTTATTGCACTAAAACAAAGAGAAAAAGTTGTCATTATGTAGGTTATGATGTACTTATGTACTTTAGTGGTCCGGTCCACTTGAGATCCAATTGGGCTGAATGCGGACCCTAGAAGAAATGACTTTGACACCCCTGTTCTAAGGTTATTATATCAAAATATAGAAAACTGAAGGAGACTTTTTCAGTAAATTATATCACTAACTGAACATAAAAACAAGCATCTACAACCATTGTCATTTGTTAAACTATATGGGTTTTATCAGTTGTTAAGGGTTTGTGATTTTTGATTCTGTGATGTGCTGTGTCATTTGTGGTTCTGTTGTATTTTTGTAGATTTTCTGTTCTCTTCTGTGTGTGAGTGGGTGTTCTCTGTCTTTCCCTCCTAATAGATAGTGGTTGATGGAGAATGAGCTGCAGGTGTGGTACTGGTCTGCTGGTTGCCGCTGATTGGTTCCTCAGAGATGAGCCGGGAAATTTAAAGCCGGATCACCCTACCTCCCAGGAGACTCCTCTCGTCCTATTTCCCTCATTTGTGACCAGCCTTCTGTAATTTTTGTTGGAGAACTTTGTAAAGTCAGATGCCAAAAGGAGGGAATCTTTTTCTTTACGTTTTCTCCTGTTTTTCCGTTAGGGTATAGGTAAGATTGATGTATTTTGGTTTCCTTGGTTTGTGTTTGTAGATCAGCCTAATGAGCTTGAAGTATGATTCTGTTTGTTTTGTTTGTTACTTTGATTCCCTACCTGATTTAATTTTCTTTTTTTTGTAAATAAATATCTCAAATTGCAATGGCGTGATTGCTGTTCATTTGGGGTTTTTTTTGGCTTGCTCCTGTTTGTTCAGGGACATGGAGGGAGGGGAGTCTCACACCATTTTGCGTCTCAGCAACCCCTAGACGGAGCACAACACAGTGAATGAATGTTGTAGATGATGATGATGTTTCCATGTTCTCTATGGAGATGGAGCCTCTGAACATCCAACTGGGTCATATCTGATGGTGCTGAAAAGCAGAGAAACTACATTTGACCTGAATTATTTACATGTATTGATAGGGTCAGAGGCTCAGAAGTCAAAATTAAACATTTTAGATCAGTAGATGCTTAAGGTTGCCAGGGGCTGTTTAGGTCTTTGATGTTGAAAATCAACACTGTATACAGTAAACAAAATCTTTCATGACCAACAATTTTCATACCTGGTGTATTGATGTAAATGTTACTGACAACAATTGATCACAGCCTGAAGTACACAGTCAACATTCAATAACCATGTTGAAGAGCAATATTTCTTCCATGTTCCCAAATTTTGTTTTTGTTTTACAGATCAATTAATCCAGCAAATGCAATTTCTTAATATTATCCTTCGCTTTCAAAATCCTGACCTTCCTTTAAGGACATTCTGTTTTGGCTGCATTCGTCTACATACTTCAATACAAAACCGGGGTCTGTCTGAAATATTTCCAGGGGTGCTTTATATCTGGCTTCAAATAACAAGACTCAGAAGTCATCTCCAGAGGTGTGAGGACTGAAATCAATACATCTGCCCATCTATCCTTTACACCACGCTGGCGTTAATTGGCCAGATGTTAACTGTGAGTTAAACAGCATTTGCCTCGTACTGCTTCAGACTGTGTTGGCGATGCAAGCAGACGCATACTATAAATTTAAGGATAGCACATGGATATGGAGCTCGCAGAGGAGAAGTCATTAACATTGTGGTAATTGCGGACAGCTGCAGACAGCAAGCTTTGGGAATACAAAACAACACTGATAACGACAACACACTCTGACCACATCAACCAAAAAGCATTTATCTTATACTGCAAAAAGCTGAGTTTCATCTCCATTGGACTTCCCTTCTCTTCAATTAGATTGTTCCTGCATTTCCAGTGGTAAATAATTCACAGGCAGAGCCATCAGCAGACAGGCATGGCTGTATAAATGTTTTAGTGTGTGCGTGGGGAGGGCAGTGAGTGACGTTACAGATGGTGGTGTTGGGTCTAACGATGGAAATAGTTTTTAGTTGTTTCCTGTGCTTTCAAACATTTCCTGCCCTGTATGTCTGTCATCCCGTCTGTCTCTCTCCCCCTCCCTCCTCTCTGATGCTTCTGGATGGGGTAGATGAGGCTCTTTCTCCGTGTTTTCCTCAATGTAAATGGAAGAAGTCAGCTCCAATGCTTGTCAAGTAAAAAGAGCAGAAAACAGACGGTTGAAAATAGCTACAACGTGGGTTGGACATCTGTGAGAGAAGCAAGGACCAGCAAGACAACCAGCAGTCCTGTGTGTTTCCTTTAAAGTTTCATTCACCTTATGTCAGCAGCAAAATTATTGAATGTGTGTAAACAATGGCTGGGAACAACCTTACCCTGTGTCACAATTAACTGTTAGTACTGAAGACTAATTTATACGGGTTAAATGAGTCAACATGAGAGCCAAAACATACATACTGGCATTTATCATTTAAAAGAAAGATTACACCCCTTCAGCTAAACTAACATGGAACAATGCTTCTGCATATCTGACACTAACTGCCTTGATCAATTTTATCCATTTAATTTAATTAAATTAATGGTGAAAAAAATCTACAACCTCCAATAAAGAACTTCATGTAATTTAAGATTAAGGTCCTTTTTTGTCAGTATAAAGTACATGCACCACACACTGAATACACCACACACTGCAGACTAGGAGCACCGGGCTTGCCATATCAGGCGCCATGGGGGTGTGTGTGTGTCTTGCTCAAGCCACCAACTTTTTCTGCCAGTCTGTGGAATCGAACCGGCAACCCTTCAGTCACAAGCCAACTCTCCAGCCCTTTAGGCTATGGCTGCCCCACAAAATAAAATTCTTTAATTTTATTATTTTATCAAATAAAATGCAGAAAACTGAGCTGGTTCAAGCTTTTTCTTTTACTTTTATAGACAAAGCACTACAATTGTGTTCACATCACTGAAAAACACTAATTAATACATTAAACAGTAATGAAGGAATTATAAGCAGCCGCTCAAATCAGCCCTTCATCTTCAGTCGAACAGTACAAAACACAGAGGCTGCGATAGTGAGAAAGAGGAACTGTGAAACTGAATGTTGCTCCAGTTATAAGTCCAGAAGGTGGACTCACCCGGTCCAGAGTCTGGCTGTTAATGGGGTCTGATTAACACATTAACAGGAACAACGTAAGTCTGCTCTATTGTTGTCTATTCACAAAGCATGAAGAGAGACATGGAATAAAATCACAGAATAAAAAAGCAAAAACAATGATCTGTCATTCCTGTGCTTTAGTAGTTGGAGAAGGGATTGAACCTTGTCCCTCTGGGTATCCTGGGGGGATGCTTCAGGAGTATGGGGTCCATGACCCGCTGTTACAGACTATTTGGTTCTTGTATGAGTGTAGCCAGAGCTTGCTTCAGATTGCCAGAACTTGTTCCCAGTGCAGTTGGACTTCACCAGAGCTGCCTTTTGTCACAGATGCTGTTAATAATTTTTACCCCACCCCCCAGAGGGGAGGCAAGGGGTATTGTTTTTGGTTCCATTCGTTTGTTTGTTTAACACTCTAGCAGCAAAACTATTGTTTTGAATTCATGCCATATTTGGTTTATAGATTGCCAGTGACCCAGAACAGATCTCATTACATTTTGGGAACAGTAGGTCAAAGTTCAGATGTTGTATGAATTTTTAAAGCCATTTTTTTCCCCATTCACTTATAATGGGTGAAATTTAAAATGTCTGTAGCAGTAAAACTGTTGGTTGCGTTCATACTAGGCCTGTAACAGTACACAAAATTTTGTTCGGTACATTTTCGGTTTTGAAACCCATGGTTTGTTTTTTTTCGGTTCGGTACGGGAAGAAAGAAAACCCCTAAAAATGTCTTTAATGCATTTATGAATTTTTGAACATTCTTCCACCGATTTTTGGAGACAATAGAATATAGAAAAACAGGAATAATATAATTCTGCTGCTATAAATCAAATAGAAAATAAAATATTACTAAATGTATTTTAAACATTAGTATTGCACTTTTCACTCAAAGGGAGTTTTGAACAAACAACAAAAATCTAATCACATTTCTGCCAGTTCACATTCTACTTTAAAATAACCACACACAAAAAAAAAAAAAAAATTCCATATGAAGTGCAACATTAACAAGAGAGCAAACTGGTATTCTGTTAAAACAAACTGAAGAGCAAAATTGACAAATAAATTAACCTAATTATTTATTTTAGGACAGATAAACTGTTTAGGCCACTTTGTGTACTTTTGTGTGTGTGTGTGTTTGTGTGTGTGTGTGTGTGTGTGTGTGTGTGTGTGCGCAGGGTGCGATTTGTCAAAAAACACAGAGGGGGGGATTTCTTTTTTTTGTGTTGTTGGAGGCTGGGGGGGGCACCACTTGTTATGGACTGAATTTCTAGGTGCAGCCAGGGGGTGGAGGGTGTCAGGTTTGGTGGCCTCAGGGTTGCATCTGCTTTTTGCAGATGATGTGGTCTTGTTGGCTTCATCAGTCTGTGAGTGTGAAGCAGCTGGGAAGTCTGCGGTCATGGTTCTCTGCAGGAAAAGGAGGGCCCAAGTGGAGGAGCATAAGTACTTTGGGGTCTTGTTCACGAGTGAGGGAGGAAGGAGTAGGAGATCACCAACTGGATCAGGGTGGCGTCTGCACAGATCTGGACATTGTACCGGTCTGTTGTAGTGAAAACAACAATGCTCTGAGTTTACTAGTCTATCTGTGTTCCTACTTTCACCTATGGTTGTGAGTTGTTGGTACTGACCAAAAGAACAAGATTGTTGATACAAGCAGTGAAAATTTGTGTCCTCCTCAGGGTGTACTCTCTGAGGCTAGGTCATCTGAGAGGGGCTCAGAGTAAAGCCACTGTTCCTCTACATCAAGAAGAGGCAGCTGTAGCGGTCTGGGGATGTGGTCAGAATGCGCCAGGATGCCTCCCTGATGAGGTGTTTCAGACATGTTCAGCTGGGAGGAGACCCCAGGGCAGACCCAGGACACACTGGAGGGATTATATCATTAGACTGGCCTGGGAACACCTCAGAGTCCCCCCTGGAGGAAGTAGAGGAGATGGATGGATGGATGGATGGATCGATCTTTGAACTTCAAACCTTTCCTTTAAAGCTGAGTCGTGAAATCAATGTCAGTGCCTCTTTCTTTGACTGAAAGTTCTTTCTTGCCAGTTCTCACTTTATCTCGTTACTTTCTAATATTTTGGTCAAAGATCTTGTGGAGTTAGTTTTCCAACCCATGGCAGACGACACTCACTACTCCCTCTAGTGGTCACATATATCCAAAATGACACAAATGTTTGCCGTAATGTCAGAATTCTCTATTCTAAACACTGCATTTAATAATAACATAATTTTAGGCCATTTTATGAATATTGTTAAAAAATACTACATATAACCCCTTTAAAGCAACACCATGGAACTTTTGCTTGTGGGGTCCCAGTAAAATCTAACAACTGTCGGAAAATCTGTATTTTGGTAATACCCATGTATTTGTTGACAAGCCATTGATACTGGCAAACTTCCTGAAGCAACACAGTTAATGTGCGTCCAATCATGTCTTCAGGCCAGGTAAAGTAACCTTACAGCATTTTATACAAACATTATTGTTTTATTTTTAAAAATATCAGAAACGAATAAAACAATAAATGAACAGATCTATGTAACAGCCTATAACCGATTACTCATTGTGGGAACATAGTTTTACTGTAATACCGTGTTGTTTGCATGGTCATCATATTTGTATTGTAATCCTACTATAATGCATGTTCTGTGTCTGATCGATCGATGTTGCAGCACAGGAGGGCGTTTGAACGGATTTTCCTCAGCCTTCACAGGCCTGATCGCTGCCAAACTCGCCAAATGAATAGAAACATTACCTGACTATCTACTAGGCACAATTTTATGTCCGTATTCAAATGTTGTGAGGTATGCTGGTCAATTTTAGCCTCTCATGCTATCGTACAATGGCACCATGGGTACAATGCCGCTAGTACAAGAAATCAAAGATCTATTTGTAATGTTGTAAATTCTATTCACATTAGCATGAAACATACACTTACACTTACTAGTCCACCAGTAACAGGTCCAGGGTGGGGCATCCCTCCTCCTCTTTCAGCTCACACCAGCCAGTGAAAGCTGGGCCAATATTCACCCTAGTCCAGCCTCTTATTTTATGACTCTGACACTTTCTTTTCTTTGTCTCTTCGTACAACACCCTAACCCTTTATGCTTTTCTTGCTGCTTCAGCCATGACCATTTATTTGTAGCTTTCCTTCACTCTTAACCTCCTTTACCTGCCTCATCTTTTGAAGGTGGAAGGGGATGTGACACATGCTGTAAAGCAGTAAAATTTTGTAGTTCTTTTTGTGTAGGGGTTACAGCCCCAAACCAGAAGTTGCATAGTGCCAGTGCAGGCGATAGACACTCTGGAGCGATGACGAAAGCGTAGCTGAACCTATTGTTAGTTGTTGTTACCAAAATGACCTTGAAAATATATACTTAATGCCATTAAAAATGCACGGTCCAAACATGTAGTGTCATTTCCAGAAAATGATTTGCTCAGGTTCCTATTTTGTACATCTTGCTCATGAGATGAGTAACACAGTTAACAGCTGTATTTTTTTCATTCCCAACGTGTGGGGCGTCGGTGTTTGGACTAATCCCTTAATGTCGGACATTGAGTCGAATCTCTTGTACAGAGTCACATTTGACTGGTAACTTTAGGTGTGGTCAATAGCAAGGTTATAGGTTAGTTTTAATTAGTTTTGACTTTTTTTTCTCTAATTCAGCTAGTTTTAATTAGCTTTTAGAGCAGGTTTGCTAGTTTTTATTAGTTTTCATTTTTTTCTGAATGCTTAGTTTTAGTTTAGTTTAGTTTTAGTATTAGTTTTAGTTATTTCATATATTTTATCTTCCTCACCATCCTATTCAAAGAAACTAGTGAAGCGCGGATATGGGTTACTCTGGACACTTTATTTGGGGGTCAGGTTAGAGCGGCTCATTGACTGAGCAGAGACACAAACACATGTACAGTACAATGTATAAATTCCCTATAGCAGGTTGGGGGGGGGGGGGGCAATCCATACACGTCACTTACATGAAAACAATGCGAAGATGTGCAAAGCGTGAGAGGAGATGCACAAAGCAGGCAGCAGTAAACCAGACAGAAACATATATAAACCAGATAGAAACATATATAAACCAGCTAACCAGCAGTAAACCACATACAAACATATATAAACCATATAGAAACATATATAAACCACTTATAAACATATATAACCCAGTTCAGCAGCAGTAAACCACACCTTAGCAGATATCTCATCTCTTAATCATCTACAGTTCCATTATTAGCCAACTTTGCTCCATTTCAGTTCAGCTAGGTGTAGCTATCAACATCAAACGTTTTTTTAACATTATAACAGGTTCCATACCTCTGTAATTGGATTAGTTTTCATCCTCCTCTTTTCTCCTCTTCTAAACTGTGCAGTTAAGGGCTTGGAAGGCCTTTTCATGGTGATAAACTCTCCAGTCTTTACCTGGATGCTAGTCCCGTCTGACGCTGTGATTCAGCTCCGCTCTGTCTCTGTCACTCTCACACACACAGTGAGAAAAAAACAAAAAAACCTGACCCCATGCATCACTAAAATAAATCCCAGACAGGACTGTTCTGCTTTGTCCCATTTTTAGTCTGCATGTTCCAGGTAGAGTTAGTACCAGAAGACGACTGGAAACCACCAGTGACCAGACATGACAGACTGTGAAGTGTCGTATGGTGCCGCCAGCTCAAATTGCTGGAGCAAAATAAATCAATTTGATATCAATCCGACATTGACAAAGATGAAATGGAATTTTATCCATAATTTTTATACGTTTTAGTTAGTTTTGTAAGCTCACAATACAGTTTCAGTTAGTTTTTGTTTTTTTTTCTTTTAATTAGAGTTTTTATTTATTGCAGTTAACGAAAATGTTTTTTCAATTTTACTTTTTGTCATTTCGTTTGTTTTTGTTAACGATTATAACCTTGGTCAATAACTGATATGAAGGCAGCAAAGAAAACACCAAGATGTTTTTGCCAGCTCAAAATGCCATGACTTATGACACAACAGAGAGAAGGTGCCATTGGCATGTTACAAGCAGGTCTGAGCTGTGGTGACGTCGCTCGCCGTCTGTGCTGTCATTGCAGTACAATTAGTCATCTGAGTGCTAGTTCTGATCAGATCAGATCCCTCAGGACAGGATCATGAGACTTGTCAGTTCCATGCATCGTCACTACACTGTTTGTTTGGAAGCCAGAGGTGGACACACCTAATATTGAATGATGACACTTTCAGTTTCTGAGTACCTGTATTCAGTGACTGAATAAATACGTTAAGTTGATCACAATTTGTCCACAGTTCATTCTCTAATGACCAATGCTTCCCTCTTTAATATGAAGGTAACCCCAAACCAATTAATTTAATATATCTCCAAATATACATATTACTCTGACCCGTGCATTTTTAATGGTGTTAAGTATAATTTGAAGGCTGAAAAATTCCATAGTGTTACTGTAATAAAACAGTCTTTAAAAGTTTGCTTCTCTACCACTCCAGAAAACATTTATTATACTTTGAAGGTGCTTGATTGTTTTTTTGAGTCATTGAGCAAAAATTACCTTTCAGCATAATGTAAATTACATGGTTTAACGGTCTGAAAGGAATCAGGAATTCTATGCACTTCTATGAGGAGAGAATCTACCCTGTGAAGCAGACTTTTTCAGACAGGTACTGGGGTTAAATATGTGACTGGAAGCCGTAAGTGCAGATTGTTGTTAAGTTTTCTGTAGACGTCATTCTTATAGAAGCCCTAACATAATGAACAACCCCCCCTAGAATGCTTACTGATTCAATGCAGAGTTGTACAACGATGTACTGCATGAATAATATATGTGCTAATGTCACAAAAAACAAAGAGCATTATTTTAGTTGGTACTGACTTAGGTTTGTACCCAACCATGATCAATTTCTTCACACTACAGGCTGACTGACACCTGCCCAGTGCTCTGGCTGTTTGAGACATGGCTATTTGTTTCAGCTGACAGGAGCCCAGGGCAGCAAGGAGAGAAAGGCAAAAAAAAAAAAAAAAAAAAAAAAAACAAAAGGAAAGGAAAGGAAAGTGAAAACAAAGAGGAGCGAGTGAGGAAAGGACAAGGAGGGTTTCACTTGCACTGGAAATAAAATTCACACATAATTCATGCAGGGTTTGACCGAAAAACTAGAAAAGAAACTATGTCAGCCTTAGAAAAAAATAAGAATAGCTGTGTGTAGCAACATTACATTATCAATTCCACTCCCTAGCATTGTTCTTTTCTCAAAACAGAGCTCGAGATGGGAAGACAGTAAATAGTAAAGTCAGTGTGTGTATCGATGCAGTGTAATTAGAACAGACACTTAACGGGCTGGAGTTTGATTAGACAGAAGCACCAAATGGAGGCACAAACAGCTCAAATTAGCCATTTCCCCCCATGAATTCAGCAGCTATTAAAACAATAACACTAAAACAGGCTATGAGGAAGAATTCAGTCTTTCTTAATTGCTTCATAATAAGTTATTATCAGTGCCATTGCAAATCGGGTGTTAAGACTTCATTTTCTGAGCGTAAAACAGTCAAAGATGGCTGATTCAGTCGACGACAGGGACAAGGACAGGTACTCTGTGTTTAATTGTATTCTTTTTTTCTTGTGAAAGACGTCAGTTAACCATGAGGGATGGGTCTGTGAGTGTGTTGGTAACTGTCAGTGTATGTAGATCGAAGACATTGATCGTAGAAGCTATCTCCCCTCAGCGCATGTCAGCTGCCCGTCAAATGGAGATGGAGGGTATCTGATACAGTGCTGAATGAATGAGAGACCACTTTAATGCATACACACACACACACACATATACACACACGTAGATACACTATGCATGTAGTCTTCAAACAGAACCTTTAATGTGCACCTATCGCCTCATTTCAACACACTTCATCATCTCCCACATGTAATTATTTTGTAGACAGTACAAACAGAGCAGCCTTGTTACACCCAGTGTATTTATATCATACAGTGTTATACGCCCATGTGGTCGCTGTCTATATCTTTGTTCTACATTACATGTCCTCATCTTGTTGACATCTCATTTTCGCCCATCGGTTTTTCTCTTGCTGATTGAACGCAGCTGTCAGATGTGCTACTCAACACTTCACAAACATTTGTCCTTCATGTGTCGCATATGTGGGTGCAACAACCTTGAGATGGACTGAATATGTCCATGTCTACTGACAGCTGCACAAGTTCCTGTTTTTTCCCCCTCTCACAAAAACTTACACACAGACACTGTTCGTACATCGAGGCAGTCGCACACATTCACACAAACATTCGCACGAATGCAAACTCACAGGCATGTGTCTGCTTTCTGCCTCTCAACGTGTGATCTGTGCTAAAGCCCTAGGGGTGGTAGGTGAGGTGTCAGCAGTGATCTGATAGCGCTGAGGTGGTCCAAATGTATGATTCCTCTTAACCCTGATCCTCTCTCTCTGCATCCATCTTGAAAATCCTTCCCTATGTTGTCCCTGCAGCTGTGGAGGATGAGCTTACACTCTCCAGACCGGGGAGTTAAATGTATTGTGATTTTTTTTTTTTTAATAACTTTTGTGTAAATTTGCAATTTAAGGCTAGCTGACAGAACTTTAAACTTTAAATACAGCGGTTGAACTGGAGGACCTTGTTGAAATAAGTTTCAAAAACTTCAATTAATTCTAATTACCATTCTTGCTGGAAAATCATTGGCCAGGTCAGCCAGAGCCTGCAGACATGCTCTGTTAGGCCTGAAGAATGCTAAGGATAGTGTGATGGGAACAAGGGGGGGGGCTGTCAGGTGAACTCTGAGATGTCACCACTGCAAGTTTTAATGAAGAGGTAATCATGCAGAAATTACAGATGAGTAATCATTGATTAATAACTACATGTTCTACAAGGAGGTCAGGGATTGGTGAGGCTACACTGGATTCCTCAGATTAAACGCTTTGATTGGTTCGGTAAAAACCCAGCCGGCCGAGTGTGCAATGACTGGAGTTAGATAAATGGGCTCATAACTTCCCTAAAGTTCCTTTTTTTCTCCACCCCCCCAACCTCTTTTCTTCATTTGTATGCAAAGTCCAATCCCTTAGGCTCCCTTTCCTTCTCTTTAATTTTCAGCCATCTTTTTTTAATCAATTTTCTTTTATCTCGGGGAAGTTATTTTAATACTCCTACATCTTATTTCATTCTCAGCAAGACTGTGTGGGGATATCAATTATTCAATGGAGAGGGAGCTGAGGAATATGTTAATATTGATTAAGCTTTCGCCACACCTAAGAAGATTACACTCTCTTATCACCATGCTAGAGTGCTGCATTAGCCAGGCAAATTAAAGGGACACATAGATACAGTGTGTTAGATATACAGTGATGTAGGAACATTTGTGTGTCTACCATGTTTGGAGCAGAGATTAAAAGCCTATTTACACGACATGACGAGTAGCGAGAAGGAGACAGGTCCTGCATTCATAATGACGAATACAATTCTTTGAAGCTTAACCCCTTAATTGTACTGGAGATATAAACCCACATATCAACCTCCAGGCCAGAGGAAGTTAAACACGTTGTATCGGGGCTAAATGGGAGAGTTAGTCCGGTATGATAACCAATTACAGAAGGTTTAGGATCATCTTAGTTTATCTAGAATGGTGTTATTTTATCCTGAGCGTTGTGGTGGTGGTTTCCTAGTTGCTGTTTTATTGCTACAGGCTACAGCATTGCTTCTGGGCAGTGATACAAGAGATATTGTGGCATTTGTATCTCATTTCCCCAGAGCCCTTTAGGGCAGCCAGGAGCTGTATATCTGTCAGTGTACAAAGCAGCCAGTCAGAGGGCCATGGGAAAAGGGAATGGAACAGAGGTGGGCGTTAAGGGGACAGGATGTCATTGTGTGTTCCAACAGGGCTGTGAGATATGCAAGTGTTTAAGACACGGCTGAAGGAGGCTTTAGAAGTCAAAGGGCTCTTTGTGATTCATGAATGTAAACATGTTCAAGGGTTGTACATGCACATAAACTTAAAGAACGTTCATATATTCACAGACGCCCACATGCATGTAGATTAGATGACTCCTATGGACTTTGCATTCTGCCTCACCTTTCTCCACTTTCATACCTTTCATTCTGGATAGACTTCTTAAGTATGTCCTTTTTTGTTTTTTTTAGCTGAACATAAATGCAAATAAACACATGTTCTGCATTTAGGGATGCACAGTATATACAATGTTCTGTATATCAGTAAAACAATTAAAAACTAAGGAACCCTTAAAAGTTTTAAGGAACGGATTGAATTGATGACAAGAATGGCTACCTTTGAGCGAGTCACATACAGAGTAATGGGGAGAGAAGACATTTTCAATAAAGTCTGGGGCTCCTTTCTGACGTTAATAGAGAGGATGTTTATATAAACGTAAGGCGCCGGGTCTGGTCTGACCTAATCCAGTATACTGACTGAGAGGTAGAATGAGAGGACAAATGTAGAACTTAAATGTAAGGCACAAGTGGTGTTTTTTTTGTTTTTTTTTTTTGTTTTGTTTTTTGTTTTTTTTTTAATTTTAGTTTGTTTGCTGGTGTTTGTCTTAAGTGCATATTTGAAAACCAGACAGTGGATGATGTTTATGTCTTCTATTTTGTGATGATGGCATATGTTGTACTGTCTGTCAAAATATCAATTAAAAAACAAACAAACTAAGAAACCCGGAAGCTTTTTTTTTTTTTTTACAATATAAATCACCAAATACAGGATATTGATAAAGCTGATGATATTTCTGTTCTATCTAATATTGTCCAGTGCTTAAATACTACAAACACAATAATCTGTCAGAGGTCCTAACTAGGAGATGGTGTGTATGTGTTTAGAGAATCCTGAACAGTTTTTAGTGTGTCACAGTAAACCAAGGTTACAGACGTCAAACACAATGTTCTGGGGAGCACAGACTGATGCTAATGTCCTGCACTCGTCAATACAAATATTGTTCTAAATGAGTGTGCCTTTTTTTTTTATTCTGTCCACACACACACACACACAACCTTTGTTTCACAAAACTTGTAAAAACCCTCAGAAAAAACATTGTTTTTGGCTGACTTTAAAACATATCTTCAGGCAATATTGGCTGAAGCAAATACAGATGCTTTAGTTTGTCATGAAACTAAGCAGTAATGGTAAGTTAAGTTACAAACTTACTGCTTACGTAACTCAAAATGATAGTTTGGGTTCTGAAATGCAGTCTTTATAATATATAGATTTCACCAAGACACTAGTACATGTGTCTATCTTCAAATGTGTCCATGCTAATTCGGGCTGCAAATAATGATAATTTTAAAAATCAATTAATCTGTAGATTATTTTAATAACTAATGGATTCATCAGATAAACACAAAAGACTCAATTTTCAAAGATCAGTATTTAACCCAAAGCAATATAGGCTGCAGACAAGACATTAACGATTACATCCCCGAAATAGCTTCAGGTATAGCTAGTTAGCACCACCCCGCTGCCGAAACTTGTTGTGACCAGAGACTAGCAAGCTTCAACTAAGTCACTAAGTCTTCAACCAGCTCCGGTAGGTAATGTTAGGCTGGTGGCCTGATAAACGGAGATGGATGACAATGTTATAATTACAACAAAAGTGTCTGACTAGCTAGCTGGCTAAAGCAATCATGACATGTAGGCTATCTTATGCTAGGCTTATGTTCCCAGTGGCCACGGCAGCCCCGTTTGCCCAAAACATCATGTGCCGTGGGATTTTGGCCATTCTTTTCTCCATATTAAAGTTTTGTTCCATCAACAGCGCACTACATTTTGGGCAAACGGGGCATGCCGTCACCACTGGGAACATAATGTAAAGCTTTAAAAATTCTGGCCCGGCATCCGAAGCCTTTGCCATGCTGCTCTGTGTTTTCTTCTTTTATACTACCCAGCGTCCGGGCATGCCTCAATACAAACATGCTCAAAACCCAACGAATCGACTGCTGAATTCATTGTCAACTCTTAAGAATCAATTTGGATCAATTTAATAGATTCATCGTTGCAGCACTAACGCTAATAGTGAGCTACTGTAGCTAATACACTGACTTATTCACCTATATGATCTGTATCTATTGTCTGAAGCATAGTCACATACAGGCACATTCATTACACAAAGCAACAATAGGCACGTGTGAACTGGTATATAATGCCATCAGTGTTTACTATCTTTTTTATAAATACACAGGCAGTTTTAATGACCTAAAATGTTGTTTACATGTGGGTAAAATAAGCCCTACAGCAGAAGAAAAGGTCATAATAAGTTATCTACATGTTTTCTGATTGCCTGTTTGGGTCCTGCTGGAGGACAAGCTGACACATGAATGAACCCAACCTTGGCCTTTGTCTAAAAATTATCTTGACACTTATTGTTTCAGCATCATCATCACGTTGTCAGATTTGCTTTGCTTTTGCTTCCTCATTTCCTATGACTAGTTTCTGTCTAATATTACATCATTAGTCATGTTTAAGGGTCTTTGAATGCAGTATATTTGTAGTGTGTGATAATGCAACCTCTGGACAGATGGTGAAACATCAATCACAATCATTCTTGATCAGTTTAGCTATTCATTGCAACCTGAGGAACCGGAGAAAAACACTGAAAATAAAGATTTGGTTGCTCAAAGAAATGTCAACAAGTGGTACCAGGCACAACAAATCCCGCCCCTCGCAAGTATTGTAGCTCATTTATGGCATCGATCCAGTTGATGTCATCATGTCTATGCATGTGGTGATGTCAGCATATCAATTGCTTCTGTATATGTGCCAAATTTGAAGTAAATTGAAACTAAATTGATGTTTTTATAGACGTTTGAAATTTCGCCCATTATAAGTAAATGGGAGAATTTTTAGGTTTTTATTTTAAATCCTAAAAAATTTTAACTTTGACCTACTTTTCACAAAATGTAATGATCTCTATTCTGGGTCACTGGCAATCTATAAACCCAGTTTGGTATGAATTCAAACACCAGTTTTGCTCCTACAGACATTTGAAATTTTGCCCATTATAAGTAAATGGGAAAAAAAAAAAGATTTTAAAAATTCATAAAAATGTGAACTTTGACATACTCTTCCCAAAATGTAATGAGATCTATTCTGGGTCACTGGCAATCTATAAACCCAATTTGGTATGAATTCAGACAATAGTTTTGCTGCTAGAGCATTAACAAAGAAAGAAAGAAAGAAAGAAACCGAACCAAAAACTAAACCCTTTGCCTCCCCTTCAGGGGTCGGGGTAATTATATGAAATTCTGATCAAAAACAAAGATTCAGAGATTCAACCTTCTGCACTCTCCTGAATCTATTCCAAACACCATCCTTCTTTTATTTACAAATAAATCCCCTAATTTTGAGATAAGCAACATGTATTATTCACATCATGGCGCATTAGATCATAAAAGTCATTTCACAACCTTTTTTTGCTGTAATTATTTTTTTGCACTTCCCTACAATATCACCCCGATGAATATAGAATGATGGATTCTTTCCAAACACAGTCCAAGTTATCTGGAGAAAGTTCTTATATTCTGTCATCCGTATAAATCATATCATATTGGTGTACTTTAAATATTGTGCAGCTCTAACTACACTGACAATTATTTCATGCAGAGTGGGATGTCACCTGTTCTGAAGCCTCTCTCTTCCAATGTGATTATCAGCCTATTACTATGCCTAGTCATTAAATACAGGTATTCCTATCTGTGCCAAATGAAGAAATACTTGTGTTACATTCCGGCATGCATTAAAAACACTGTCATTTCTTGTAGATGTGGTAGAGAATAGCGTTTGATATAATTCAGTAAAGATCCAATGCGTCTCAGTGAGACCATCAGTGTGCTGGACATGTTTCAACAGCCTGTCTGCAGACTGTGGTGCAGATGTTGTTTTGTTGTTTTCTACAAAAAGAAACGGGGGAGAGAAGGAGAGAGAGAGAGAGAGAGAGAGAGAGAGCGAGAGAGGAGGAGGATAAGGGAGGAGAAGGACATGAGACAGACAGATAAGTAAAGATTGAGACAGGAGGAGGGAGAGGAGAGTCCCCTGCAATGCATTAATTCTCTGCTTGCCAGTCAGAGCATGCTCTTTCCTCAGAGATTAGACTGATAAAATGCATGTGTGTATGGCTGTGTGCATGTCCAACCACACACCTCTGCGTACTTTCATATATGCTGGTGTGTGTTTGTGTGTGTGTGTGTGTGTGTGTGTGTGTGTGTGTTTTCGTGTACGCACTCACACCCTCCCCTGTGAGATTAGGCTGATTTGTCAGTGATGCAGGAGTTCATCCATGATTAATAGCCCGGCGTGCTGGAAACAATGTTATTCTGCATTAGCGACCTGTGGGACGCCCATACAATTGCATGTTTCACTGTGCGCGCGTGAATCAGCATGAATATCAACCTGGTGATTTTATTCCAGACATGTTGATGTTGTAAGTATGTTGCTACACACATCAGCTGTGTGTCAGTACAGCAGTTGGTTGTGTACAACTTTCCTGGTGTGTATTATTCATGAGTAATCCCATTGAATCGGTGACTCCGGCGGGCCTGACAAAAGTCTGGGAAAACCAGAGGACATCATAGCTGTACACAGGTGTACTGGTCACCTCTGACATCAGTGGGTATTTGACTCTGCGGTGCCACATTAAATATAACTACAAGGTCAGTCAGAGAGCACAGACCTCTACCAGGGCCGACAGCCCATGATTCCTTTTGCTCAATAATATTCTTAAACCACAAACCGCAAGTTATGACCTTTGTTTTCCTCCTTTTTGGAGGCTTGTCCACTGGTTAGTCCACACCAACAATAGTCTATAGAACTGGAATGTTTTTTCCTCAAATGACTTTAGAGGTACCCCAAGTCTGACAATGATAGTTGTGAGATCACTTTATGAGTATTGATTATTGACAGAAACAAGATGAAGATGACTACATAGACAAATATAGGATATTAAATGATCATCAGTATGGATTTAGGAAAAACCGATCAACATCTTTAGCAGTAATGGAATTTGCAGAAAATATAGCAACAGCGGTGGATCAGAAACAACATACTGTTGGTGTTTTTATTGATTTAAGGAAAGCATTTGACACAATTGATCACTCAATATTACTCCGGAAATGTGAAATGTATGGTATAAGAGGTGTGACGCAAAACTGGTTAAAAAGTTATTTACAAAATAGGTCTCAGTATGTATCAATTGGAAATACAAATTCACAACTTAGAAACGTAACATGTGGGGTCCCACAAGGTTCAGTTCTGGGACCCAAGTTATTTATACTTTATCTAAATGATATCTTTATGGCATCTAGTAAGTTAAAATTTACAATATTTGCAGATGATACTAATTTGCTTTATTCGGGAGTAAATATGAAACAAATATTAGAAATTGTGGAAAAGGAATTGAGCAAGTTAAAAAAATGGTTTGATGTAAATAAGTTATCACTTAATGAAGATAAAACAAAATTTATGGTTTTTGGTGGTGCTAGGGGAAGTGATGATATAAAACTGAAAATTAATGAAATTGAAATTGAAAGGGTGTATGAAACAAAATTTTTGGGAGTGATTATTGACCATAAACTCTGTTGGAAACCACAAATAGAATATATCAAACGCAAAATGTCCAAAGCTGTTGCGATTCTTTATAAAACTCGAGACTTGTTAAGCAAAAAATGTTTGCATATGTTGTATTGTTCACTTGTAATGCCATATATGTCATATTGTGTGGAAATATGGGGCAATGTGTATAAGACTAATTTAGACCCAATAATTAAACTCCAAAAAAAAGCTATTAGAGTCATAAACAAAGCTGGTTATCTCCAATCAAGTAATCCACTTTTTGTAGAATCTGGTTTGCTAAAATTTCTTGACATTGTATATTTAAAAACAATGGAATTTATGTTTCACGTTAAAAGTAAAAACCTTCCTTTTTGTATTCAGAAAATCTTTAAGTTAAGAAAAGGACATTATAATTTAAGAGGGATGTTTGTGTTTGAAAAGTGTAAAGTAAGAACAAACGTTAAATATCACAGTGTTTCAGTTATTGGTGTCAAGCTATGGAACGAATTGAAGGATGAAGTGAAATTGTGTAGCTCACTGTTGAGTTTCAAAAAGAATTTAATTGGTCAAATTATGAAGGGCTATGAGAGTAATATGTTTACAAAATAACTTATTACACTGAATGTAGTATAATTTAAGTTTAAGTATTTATCTGTTGCAACTTAAGGTGTGGACATGGACTAAGGGTGTAAATAGGAGAAGCAGAAATAAGCCTCTGGCTTCAGCTTCTTCCTTTTTCAGTTACAAAATGTGTTAATTTTATGCTTGTTTGTTTCTTTTTTAATATGTAGGTGTTTTGTTTTGTTGTCTTTTTTATATGTGTGTGTTTTGTATCTTGTATTTAACTGAAATAAATAAACATTCAAACATTCATTCAAACATTCAAACACTGACAGTCAACCAAAATTTGTACATTTTTACCCCACCCCCCCAAAGGAGAGGCAAGGGGTATTGTTTTTAGTTTGGTTTGTTTGTTTGTTTGTTTGTTTGTTTGTTTGTTAACACTTTAGCAGCAAAACTATTTGTTGAATTCATACCAAATTGGGTTTATAGATTGTCAGTGACCCAGAATAGACCTGATTACATTTTGGGAAAAGTAGGTCAAAGTTCAAATTTTTTATGAATTTTTAAAATCAGTTTTTTTTTTCCATTTTCTTATACTGGGCAAAATTTCACATGTCTGTAGCAGCAAAACTATTGGTTGAATTCATACCAAATTTGGTTTCTAGATTGCCAGTGATGCAATAGATGTGACTAGATTTTTGGAAAAGTTAGTCAAAGTTCAAATGTTTTATGAATTTTTCAAATCTTTTTTTTTTCTCCCATTTACTTATAATGGGCAAAATTTTAAATGTCTATAAAACATCAATTTTGTTTGGATTTACTTCAGACTTGGCACATATATAGAGGTAATTAATATGCTAACATCAGCACATGCATACACATGATGAACATCAGCTGGATCCATGCCAAAATAAGCTACAATACGTGCGAGTGGCTGGGTTTGTTGTCCCTGGCACCACTTGTTTTAAGGATATGAATAATAAAAATAAGAAAACTGTTATGGCAAAACTGCAGGGATGAAAAATTAAGAGCAATTAGTGACAACAAAGTATGTGCTTTGTGAGATAAGGTAAGAAACACCTCAGCTAAAGATTTGCCCTTTGTGTCCCTCAAAAGGTGATCGATATTGATTTTGGAGCTCTGACTGTTTACAGAATACTCATGACCATCAGTGTGGGGTCTTATTGGTGTAGTTAGAGGAATTATTCTAGATGTAAACAGCCAAGAGATCATAGTTATGATCTGCCTGGTTCCACTAGTTATTTTAACTGAGGGTTTAATTTATTATTTCATGATGCTTGGTGCAGTGAGGGATCACTTTCCAAAGATGTGTCAAAGGTTTTGTTTTGTGACTTTACGGGTCACACAGAAACAGAAATGTTGTAAACAAAACATAGAACATTTACTACTAAGTTGATTTGACCAGCATCTGTTTGTCAGTTCATCTAAAAGTCAGTGGGTTTGTACAAAAACTATTGCACTGGTTTTCATAAAACTTGGGTGAAGGGTGGGGCATGGACCAAGGACAAATCCCTTTGGAGCAGATCCATCAACAGGCTGGGATAGATTTTTTTCTCTTCTAACATTGTGAGAGAGGCGTTTCTGATAGGAGAGAACAGCTGGGCCTCGGCAGAGTTCTGTACTTCTTGCCCTTCTGGTTATTTTTGGTTTGACTTATTTTCACTTATTTGACCCAGTAGCTGAGTGCTTCTGGGCAGATGTGATGAGCCACAATGTCCCAAGATTGACTCCTGATCTGGGTGACCTTTTTACTTTCCACTATCAATAAAGGCAGATAGTGCCTGAAAACATGTATTTAAAAAAAAATAAGACAAACTTTCACAGCATGCTAGCACTGTACAGATCTGTATTTATATGTATTTATCAGAAAAAAGCAAATGGAAAATGTCTTTATTTGTTTTTCATTTCTTCAAAAAATACTGGTTTTAGAGTAAAATATCTTGAGCTTATATGACTAAAGAAGACCTGCAGAGTTGTCAGCGACAAATCGTACCCAATTTAATTTCCCAAACCTTTGGATAAGACTTCATGAAGAGGCTCTGTTTAAGTGTTTGTGTTCTCCAGGATGTGTGAGGCCAGCTGATAGAGACACCAGCAGTAGATGGGATAACTATGGGAAGCAGAGTCTGTGAAGCCAAGGAAAGAGGATCAATACAAAATGTACTTTGTGGAGACGAAAAGCTGAGAAACTCTGCAGCCAATTAAATAGAAAGAGCAGAGAGAGAGAGAGAGAGAGAGAGAGAGAGAGAGAGAGAGAGGGAGGAAGAGGAAGTCATAGTATAAAGGCGTTTTGATGAAGGTTCATTATTTTCAATGCATTGATCCAAACACGCCCAGTTTCACCATGATGTTACTGTGTGTATTTTTGTGTGTAAACTGAACATGTCGGCTTCATCAGGCGGTAGAATCCTGACGACAAACAGGGCCAAACTCATCTCTCCATTATCAGTGTGACTGTAACACACACCCAGCAAATGTTCCCATTCCTCTGTCATTCATTCATTCATTCATTCATTCATTCATTCATTCATTCTCTCATTACCAGATCTGCTTTCCTTTGTGCCTGAATTACTGCATTTTGTCAAAATATTTTCCTTTTTTTTTTTCAAACATACAGGATGAACATGCATAAATATGGTGTATACACACACTACCGCATAATGTGTGCTAATGCATACAACTGCCATCCCCATCGAGTCATCTACATTTCCTGAAGCAACGGCTTGACTCAAAGCCCTCTGTCACTTTCATCATAAGAGAGTATCTATCGAAACAACTAACTTCTCTCTCTTCAACTTCTGCTCCTTTCGGCAGATGCATTCATTTTTCAGAGCTGGGCATGAATATTTCAGCTCTGAGTGACAGATCCAGTGAAGAATGAAAAGAGAGAAGAGGTATGGGAGGGGGGGTGAATGAGGTCCAGGGAGGTATGGGTAATCACATTTGGTTTTTGCAGATCTCATAAATGACTTAAGCTCTGCAGATTTCAATCAGACTACCTTATGTTCGTCATCTTCATCGATTTCAATCTCTGATTGCTCTCTCTCTCTCCGAGTCTCTCCCTCTCTCTTGTCAGTATGATTTCTTACAACTCTATGATGAACTCCAAAAACTTTGATGATGCTTTAGCTCAACTTAAGAGTTGCTGTTCATGGGACTCTGGATAAGCAACATTTTAGCAATCCAGGATCTGTGTTCCTGCAGCTCCAAAATTATCAGCAAAATGGGATCAGCATTTCCAAACATGCTGTGACAAGTGAAGGCATGCAAAATCGAACTTAATTCAGAGAAATGATCTGAATTTCTTCCAGTAACTTATCATTCCAAAAGATACAGTGTTCCTTAACTCACTGTTGGGAGATTGGGTTCAAAGAAAGTGATAACCAATCATGAAAGATCTGGGAACAAGGCTGAAAAATCTATTTTCAAAAGTGTCAGGAAACATGTGTATGTTTCTTTACTCTGCCTGTGCGCTTTAATTGATTTATTCCACTGGAGATAGACCAGCTGTAACAGGAAAAGCATTTTCCAAGGCAAGCAGGTAGGAAATCTGAGAACTTGTAACCTATATTGTTGTGCTTTTACAAATACAGTCAAGGAGATAAGAGTAATACCCCCTGCTTTCTCGGAAATGGAGGTCTGATTTACAAACACACAACTGATATAAAATCCATTTCCCTAGAAAATAGAGGAAATAATCTCTCTTCCTTTAATGCTGCAAACAGGGTAGCTGTGTCTAGGGAAGGCAAATAGAATTGTTTGTTGGCCGTGGTGTAATAGTTGTGCGCCTGTTTCTGAGTGTGTGTCTGCACACATATATGTAGGTGGGTTTGTGTGTGCTGCAGAGAGTTTTACCGATATTTGGCCCTGGAGATTCTCACAGTATAAAACTCCTGCAAGGCTGACTTACACATCTACACACACACACACTAACATACATTGAACTCTTCTTTGTACCCATTAGTCAAGTCTTTGGGGTCTGTGTTAACCACAGGAAGCTCCAGCGCTGCACTGCTGGCAGTAAACCAGCCTGAACCCCAGGGACCCGCTGCATGTAAATCCAAAGTTAACTCCACCTAAACTAACACTCATGAATAGATTTGTTATTTAATTAACTTAAGACCAAAACAGACTCTGTTTAGCCAAAAGGGACCACCTAAAGCAACTGAAATGAGACCACCTGAGTGCTTAAGATCTGTGTTTAATCATGCAGGGTCTCTACAGGTTAACTGTTGTTTCAATGAGACCTCTTTCATGTCCTGTTGCACTGGGGCCGAACCTGGCTGATGCTCCTGATGTGGATACAGAACAACTCTAATGCCTACAGACCTTCTCACCCAAATTAAATTAAATGAATGTGAGCAGAAGCTGTTTTAACTTTGATCAGAACACACACTAGCTTGATACACTCCAGTGTAATCTGACTTGGCTTAGTTTGTATTACTGGTAAAAGTGGTCTGATTAGGATTTTTAGGGCTGATAATCAATAACCACTCATTGGATATCGATCACTTTAAGACTTCTGTTTATCACACAGCATTATTTAATTATTTTTCTATTCTTGACACACTTTATACCAGCAATCAAAATTAAGGAATGAGAAAGTATAAAAACTGCTCCTATTCTGTTACATGACTGTATCAGCTATCTGATAAGATTTGTGCTGTTGTTTTTTGGTAGCTTTCCTCCATGAGGAATACATCTTGCAAATGTATTGCCTTTTCTAGACACTGAGAACTGCCAGACCAGTGAAACCTGTGAAGTAGCATTGTCAAGATACTGGAACTGCTAACTTTAATACAATACCTTCAGGCCCCAGGGGAATATAAATTGGGATTTTTATTAAAATATATGTAAAAAGGTGATATGAACAGGTACACTTATTCCTTTGTTTAACAGTGGAATGATGAACAGTAATGAAAACTTTTTTTTTTTAACATTAATAAAGTATTATTTATTTTACACCAACCTTTTAAAATAAACAGATAATGTAACAACTAATTGATATTAGATAGTGTTAGGTATTATTATTAATATTCCACACCTTCAGCAACAGGGGGAAGTCATCTACCAGAACACACTCACAGCTGCCAAACCCACCAGCAAATAAACACTATGTATTCACAGACTGGAACACTGACTGAATAAAACACGGATGTCAAACATGCGGCCTGCAGGCGTCCCTCTAGTGGTCACATGAATCAGGGGTAAATAAAAAACACACATTGGCATCTCCACTAATCTTATCAATACATGTAAATAATTGGTATAAAATGCAGTTTGTTGTCTTTTCATGGTCATCAGATATGACCCATTTGGACGTTCAGAGGCTCCGTAGTGAAAGTGGAAACACCGTCATCTTCTACAACGTTGATTCCCCAGTAAAACCCATAGAGTTTGATAAATGACAGTGGATGGAAACACTTGGTTTTACGTTCAATTATTGATATATTTGCTGAAAATGTGAGTTTTTCTTCCGTTTTCTCTGTTTTGATAACCTTTGAATTTACTCTGAGTTTTCATGACCATACATTAAATGTAGGAAATCATATAGGAAAATACATGATGTACTGCAAAAAAAAAATCAAAAACATAGAGTACAATATTATGATAAATGGTGGTAAATCACTTAAGAAAGGTTAAAAAAGAGAAACATTCATTAAAAGTAGCACTGGGTAATTATGGGTTAATGATAAATGTAAGACTCCCTCTTCCTCTTTCATTAATGCTTCTTGGTTCCTTAGAGGTTGTGTCTTGTTGGTCTGTTTCAGTTTCGTTTCCTACATTTTAAAATGAGTCTGAAGTCGCTTTAAGATACTGTGAGACCAAAATTTTGATTATTAGATTTTAGAGGTCGTAAGGTCCCATTGAAAACTTGACAACAAAGACAGGACCTTGCTGGAAACAAACATAACAATAATTAATGATATCACACTTTTGAAATAGAATAAAAGAACACCTGAATCCACAAGACAGTGACCTAAACCTACAGAGGAAAGATCTGAGATCAGACTCAGGACCAAGCTCTGTTCAAGGCTGTAGGAGAAAACACAAGATTCAGAATATTTTATTAAAAGATTTGATTAAAAAAGCTGCACTGTGCCCATACAAGGCCGCTAGAACCACCCAGAGATACCATTTTCTCAGTCAGGAGGATCTCCACGTGCCCTCGAGGCATAAAAATCATCGTTTTTATTCAGTTCTTGTTCACTGATAAAAATGAAAGATTAGAATTAGGGAAAAAACAGCTTATAAATCAAATTAAATATCTGATGAAAAGTCCAGAGTTTGTCATTTCACAGCTCTAATATCTAAAAGCATGTCTCGCTGTGCTTTGAGTGCCTCAATTTAGATAAGGAAACATTTTGGTCGTTTGGATAGCTTTTCCAATCCGCTTCATTTAAAGGACTTCTACTGTCCACGTTTAATGAGTTTCTTGTCTAGAAACTGTAAGAAACACAGTTCTTTAGCTAATGGAAAAACCACATCTAAGTGTTAGTAGTGTTTCACTGTCTGTTTCTGATTAAAGCTGACACATTTCATTGTACAACACATCTTTGAAACTTTTCTTGATGGCTGTGTGAGTCTGTTTTTACTTAATACCAGTGATCCTCTATGGTGGCGATGAAAGAACCTGATATCAGTATGTACAGCTCAAATAACTACAATACTACGCAGGAGCTAAAGCTTAAATCATTTGTACTAGTGTCCTGATAAGGAAATTTAAGTTGATGATAAACTGTCAGCGAAATAATTCTGATCAGTGATTTGTCTTTTGTGTTAATTTAATGCCTTAAATACTAAAAGGCCTTTATTTGAAAGATTAGAGGTAGATGTAGGCCTTTATTTATGATATTCTCAGTGTTAATATATAGAAATTGTTGTATTTATTGCAAAACCTCATTTTGATTTGAGGGCAAAAAATTCTATGTACATTCCTACAAATGCATCAAGAAATGTATCCATATTATTATCATTATTTTTATCAAGTCTGAAACACAAGACAAAAGTAACATAAATATAAGCTCATTTTGTTAAGCACACACATTGGTGATGATGATAGACATTGATAGAAGTGAAGGGGTATGACAAAATGCCAGTTAAAGAGCACTGCAAATCTTAAACTGAAATGGAAATATGACATATCTGTTAGTTTGATCCAGCTGTTTTTATACAGGTGAGTAATCATGATTATGCAAAATAAGGCTTTTATGCAATAATTGCGGCGGGTCTCCATGATTAATAAACTAAAAAAAAAAAACAATCAGCTGATTCACAAATGAAAATGTACTGTTACATAATACCCAGTAATTTTAAAGATGCTGGAACACTAGTTCAAAACACATGGTCTTTGAAGACATCCCCTTGAGCTTTGAAAACTGCGATAATATCTTTTATACATCAAAGATACTGTTTACAATCACAGGGTTTTCGCTCTAATTGTAAGACTCAGGTGCAATATCTGAGCTGGAGAAACAGAACTCTGCAGGGAGCTATCTTTGATGCAAAATATTGGAATAATGTGAATTTAAGATACAATTATACAAATGCGCTATTTTTAACAACAACAAAATCCTATATAGCAGTTAAGCCCTTCAGAAATCTGGGGAAACCCTGCAATGACAGCATCATATAATGGACTACAGCACACGACTGTGCTGCATGTATTATACATCACATACTCAGTGATATGAGCGCTGCAAACTGTGGGTCACTTATCAATGTGAAGCAATTTAGATGAACGATAGTGCTTTTAAATTCAAAATGTCTGTCACTTGAACAGAAATTGGCAAAAGAGACTAAATCAATGTAGATAACACTGATAACAGCAGTAGAGCTGTTGAGGAACAGTCAAGAATTAGCAGAGCCGTCTCCATGGTAACCGCTGAGTGGAGCCGGCAGTGTTTTCACCGACCAAAGACCTGCCTTTGACATCATGCCCTATGTAGTTAACCCTTGATCTTAGAAACACACACAGAGGCACATTCAGATGTGTAATCACACACACACTGACCCACAAGTGAGCTCATGCAGTCCATGCACACTCACACACAGGAGGCTGAGCTGAGCTGGAGATGACTGTGAGCCATCATTAAGCCTCTGACATGTAGCATACAGCACTCTAGTATCCCCAAAGGCCCTGGCTGAGGTTAACCAGGCTTTTCACACTCAGCCTCCCACTCACTGAAGGGGTAAAAGAAAACTCTAGTGATGCTGGAACGAATGCAAATATCACCAAATTGAATGTAGAAGGGGGGGGGGGGGTCTTCTCCGTACGATCTGAAAAGAACCAAGAGTTGTGAGAGAATTCTGTTGTTAGCTAAAGCACCATCAAAATGCATAAAGATATAAAACCTTATATTATGCCGTCTTTGCCTGCTATGAAATCTCACTGAGGATTTTCTCACTTTTATACATTAAGCAGGTGTGGCGGAAAAGAATCAAGTGCGCACAGCAGGGGCTGTTTTGAAGGCTCAATGTGTCTCCATGCACATCTTCTTCACCGAGAAACACTTTTATCCTGAGCTGCAGCAGCTGAGTGACGAGAGAAAAGGTTACCTCCATCCTTTTGTTCTAGCTGAGCTCATTGGCTAAAAGTGGTGTGTAAATTCAGCTTGGATTAGCATATATTAGCATGTGGTTAGGGACTTGACCACGGATTGGTACAAACTTAGACTGAGCTGCGATTGTGCAGAGACAGAAGCAGGTATGACAGTAACTGGCTGATATGCTAATGGTTCTTCCTCATGTCAGGGGTCCACGCTGACAGTAAACATATTAAGCATACAAACTAGGCAGTAATTATAATACATGTGAACCCTGCAAAGAAGTCACGTTTTTGCTTAAGGACGGAACATTCATATGTGTTGCAGTGTCGGCACTGGGTATTTATTTATTCCACTGTATTTGTCTTTTAATTCACAACAGCAACTTATAACACAAGCAAAGCACAAGGCACTGAACAGATTGTGTTGTCATGGTAATCTGATTTCGCTGTTGTCTTCCAGCTGTCGCCATGTTCATGTATTGTTGTAAAAAAAATATATATATGGTTAGTGCCATGCTGAATGCTGAATTTCCATGTGGTGTGCTTCATCAAGTGCAGAGTGAAGTTTGCACAAAATTAGACGCAGATTAAAAGTTTCTGTCTCCAATGTACGTACTTACCAGCTTCTGTACTACGTGATTCAAAGATAATTCTCCATAAAAAGGCTGCATGCATTTTCATTTCTGTTTTGAGTTGACTGCTTCGGGTTCCTAAGAGGTTAAGACAGCCCTTATAGATAGAAGCAATCGATCTCCTGCATGACGCATCAAACTGCAAACTCCTGCAACACCTTCAGCGCTCAAAAACAGTCTAATCATGCACTGAAATGGTCTGTAAAAACTCTACCGCTCCCTCTGCCTTTTACCATCTCTCACATATTAAGACACGCTGTCAAGGAAAATTTTAGTCAAAGTCCATCTTCATGTCAACACTCTCAGGTGTTAGAAGGCTGATGACCCATTAATAATGTCTTAGTGCTGCAGTGAGAGCTGTGTGGACTCTAATGTAATATACTGTGGGCACTGAAGTGACAGCGATGGTCGTCCGCTACCGTTCGGACTGGATGCTGTTTTGGGTTAATCCTCGGGGAATTCAGCCGGGGCTCAATTTAGCTAAAGAACTACGGTCCAGCATCTCAAGTGCCTCCAACTCCCAGCATTCCCCAAGGCATTCTGTGGAGAATAGTGTATGAGCCGAGCTCCTCAGAAGCAGCTGAAGATGGTTTCACTCCTTCATTTCCTCCGTCTGTCTCACTCTCTTCCATTAGTAATCTGAATTCAGAGGAAGGTCAGTCTCAGAGAGCATCCCCCAGCCCCAGATGACTGCAATGAACAAAAATCTATCAGTGGCAACAAATGTCTGAATGAGTGTTTTTCATCCTTTTAACTCATGTACAAGCTACACAGCAGAAAGTGATGTGATTCAGAAGAAAATGATGTAAAGACTAGATACACTGGTGTTGTCATGATGCTATGAGTTTATGACATTGATAGAATACCTTGAATCTTGCTGATATTTGATACTATAGAGATAAACTGACACAAAAAGAAGTACTGTATGTTCCAGACTATAAACCGCTACTTTTTTCTCACGCTTTGAACCCTGTGGCTTATACAACAATGCAGCTAGAGCACAGGTATCAAACATGCGACATGAGCACCTCTAAATCCGGCCCGCCAAAGGGTCCAATCTGGCCCGCGGGATGAATTTGTGAAAAACTGTAAAAATTACACTGAAGCTATTAATAACACTGGGTTACAAAAAAATGTTTTTTGCAAGTTGTCTAGGTTTTTTCAACTGAATTAGGACCATTTTGCAACGCTAAATCCAAAAATGACATCTGTTTTTCTCAATCAGGTCAGGTTTTTTTGCTAATTTGATTTTGAAAAATTTGATCTTCTCACAAAATTGATTACATTTTTGTGACTTTATCAGTTGATTTTTTATATAGTTCTCACCCAAAATAGGTTTTAAGAGAAAAAAAATCATTTTCTAACAGGATGTATTTATTAAGTGTTAGAAACTGTAGCAGAATACGTCAGGCTTATTTTTGCAAGATCTTCTAGTCGAAGCCATTTCATTCACCTGTAATATTAAAAAAAACGTTAATCATAAATTGGCAAAAGTAAAATCTACAGAACTCGTTTATTGCAAGAAATATGAAAGAATTTTGTATCATATGATGTGAAAATGCCCATAAATGTAAGCAAAAATGTTAAAAAGCCAATATGTAGCATAGTTCAGAAAGTTGACCTGATTGAGCAAAATTAATGTGATTTTTGGATTCAGCACACCAAAATTATCCTAAATCAGCTCAAAAAACTTAAATAATAAATTTGTTGTTGACCAGTGTAATCAATGGTGTCAAAATCATTTTAATTCAGGTTCCACATACAGACACATACACTCCAATTAGATTTTAAGTGGGGCAGACCGGTAAAATATTATCATAATAACCTTTAAATAATGACAACCCCAAATTTTCTCTATTTTTTGGTATAAAAAAGTTAAATTACATGAAAATGTTTACATTACCAAAATATATGTTTACAAAAAATGTGAATAACCTGAACAAATATGAACAAACGGAAATGTCTTCAGAAAAGTAAATGCAATTTTACCCATATTCTGCCTGTTACTAAATGTTTTGTGCAATTGTAATGCACATGTTTAAATGGTAAACTGACAAACCGAGGCATATTGTTAAAATTGCACTTGTTTTTCTTAAGACAATTCAAGTTGTTCATGTTATTCAGATTTTTAAGGAAACTTTCTGGACGTAAACCTGATCATAATATAATTTTACTTTTTTCACTGATATTATTTTACTGGTCCAGCCCACTTGAGATTAAATCGGCTGAATGTGGCCCCTGAACTAAAATGAGTTTGACACCCCTGAGGTAGAGTATAGATTTTTACGGGCTAATGGCCTCCAGGGGGCGCTCTAGCAGGATGCGCAAAAGCAAGACAGACAGGTGGAAGAGGTGATGCAAAGAGAAGTTTTAAGCTTAATTTAACAATTATTTTGCGTGTCATGCACAAACCCTCATCATGGAAAACGCACGAAGAAATGCATATGATGCAGCTTTTAAGTTAAAAGCAATTCATCTGTCCGTCCAAGAAGGAAATAGAGCTGCTGCACAAAAGTGCCACTGAGAGCGGCAACGGAAGACAGACTGAGAAGGTGTGTGACGGAGTCCTAATGAGGCTGTTCAACTCCAACACTGAAGAAGATGACTTCAGTGGTTTTAAATGCGCAGAAGGAAGATGAAGATAGCGATCAATGACTTTTCTGGGCTTTTTAATCAGCCATGTTACTGACGTTTTACTGCCATGTTACAGCCACTGTTTGGAAAAAAGCAGTAAAGGTATGGAGATAAATATTTAAATAATCTTTCTGTTTACCACCTTTCTGTGTAAATATCTCATGTTACAACGTGGACACCTGTGGCTTATATTCAGGTGCAGCTTATATTCAGGTGCGGCCTATATTCAGGTGCGGCTTATAGCCCAGAAAGTACCGTAAGTAGTGTATTGTACATGCTCAAACTGACCCATGTTGCAGACTAGGAGCTGTGGGTTGCCATGTCAGGTCCACAGGGGGTAAATGGGGTGGTAAGTGCCTTGCTCAAAGCCATATTAGCCGACACTTTCTCTGCTGGTCCTGGGAATCAAACTGGCCACCCTACAGCCACAAACCTCTTTTCCGACCTTCTAGGCCACAGCTCCCCCCAACAACCTTGCTAAATTCGATCAACCCTTTAAAACGATTAAACTGAAATATTATTTTAATCTAGATGGTTGAAAGCTTAAGTTTAATCTTTTTAGTAGTAAGTAGTTAATGTTTTAAGATAGGATTCCTTTGCTTCATTATTAACACTAGATAATAGTAAGTTTTCAGTATTATGGGTTGGCTTATTCTGTGTAACATCTTGGTCAGCATACCAAACTGACACATTTATGAACACAGGACTTAGGTTTTCTCTTAGACACACTTTTAAATACACATTCCCACATAGGACTGTTAATCACAGGAGATAAGATGTAAACACACTATCAGTATAGGGTTAAATAGAGTTGGGGTATCACATCTGCTTGAGTCAGGTAACACAGGCCCATTTTTTGGTCACCCAACTCACCCAGCCCACAAGGGGTCGGTCCATTGTTTGGGGATCAGATTACAAGGACAAGAAAAGCGATGCAAGTTGGAATGTCTGGATCCATTTCCTTCCGGGTGTGGGCCCTTAGTACTAAGTAATACTTTGTTTGTGATTAGATCAAATCAAATAAAAATGTATAAAAATGAGACCAAGACGAATCCTGCCTCATTCTGGGAGCTTCCAACAAAAGAATATTCTAACAAATTGATCTAATTACCTGATCTGGAATGGATTCATTTTTAATGTGTCGTCAGTGAATGTTAAATATAGGAGTATTTTTTGGTCAGCATTTCATCAAGATTTAGTTACATTAACCTCCACATTCCCAAAGCCCCCACCACTCTTAGTCGATCCTCATTCCAGTTTTCTGCGGTTAATGATTGGAATTCTTTACAGCAATCCCTAAAATTCACCCCATTCATGCAGCTCTCGTTTAAAAGGTCAGTGAGAGTTACCCTTCAGGACCACTGCACCTGTTTTTACCTTTCTATTTGATATTTGGCATTGTGTGATTTGTTGTACAAGTAATCTGTTCTGTTGTTCATTCTGTTTGTGTGCTGCCTCTTGGCCAGGTCGTTATTGGAAATGAGAATCAGTTCTCAACTAACTTACCTGGTTAAATAAAGGTTAAATAATTAAAAACAAGTAGTACCAGGCACAACAAACCCCGTCTCTTGCACGTATTGTAGCCTATTTTGGCATGGATCCAGCTGATGTCATCATGTCAGTGCATGTGCTGATGTCATCATATAACTTGCCTCTATATATGTGCAAAGTTTGAAGTACACTGAAACAAAATTGATGTTTTTACAGACATTTGAAATGGGTCAATGGCAATATAAAAGCCCAGTTTGGTATGAATTCAACCAATAGTTTTGCTGCTACAGACATGTGAAATATCACCCATTATAGGTAAATGGACAAAAAAAAGAAAAAAAAGAAAAAGGATTTTTTAAAAAAATTCATAAAAAATGTAAACGATGACCTACTTTTCCCAAAATTTAATGACATCTATTCTGGGTCACTGGCAATCTATAAACCCAATTTGGTATGTACTCTACCCAGTAGTTTTGCTGCTACAGACATTTGAAATTTCACCCATTATAAGTAAATGGGGAAAAAAAAAATCATTAAAAAAAATTCATTAAAAAATTTTAACTTTGACCTACTGTTCCTAAAATGTAATCAGTTCTATTCTACATCACTGACAATCTATATAAACTCAATTTGGTATGAATTCAACAAATGGCTTTGCTGCTAGAGTGTTCACAAACAAAGAAATAAACAAACCAAACCAAAAAAAAAAAACAATAATAAATTTAGCTGAAACTCTGCACTCTGATTCCTCTGACCTGATAGTTCTACCTTTGAGCATCACAAAACACTGTTAGACCAACAAGAAATGATCACAGCTTTTGTTTATATGCAATGCTTACATAATGTTGAAATGGTGGCTCTCACTAATTAGACAAAACTTTATAGAGTTGTTTTTATTTGCACTATAGAGCAACTCTATGGGAAGCTGCTAATGGTGGTTGTGTATAGTATCACTCGCATGCAGGCTTGCTCGCATCTTTTAACTTTCCCTACAAAGTGTTTGCAAACAACACTCTGTGCTACTCTGAGCTTGTCATCTTTAATGAGCGACACCCAAACTGGAGAGAATGAGCTGAGCGACGAGCAGAAGGCATCACTATGAATGAGTGAACGAGTGAATGAGTGAGAGGAGGCAGGGTTGTGGGTCCACTGCAGAGGTGTGTTTGTGTGTTAGCTCACTGTGAGAGAGCAGAGCTGGTTCTGCAGAAAATGAGTATTGAAAGAGTTTCAAATATCCAGCATTGATACGCACTAAAAAATCAATATTTATGGTAACACTTACGATACACTGGGGATGTAGCTTTGCCCTGCCAGATCACACATCTATCCACATCTATCTCCACACTTTGTTAGCGCTGTTCCAGCACTGGAGAAAAGTCTGACCCTGTCTACTCGCTCTGGAATAAAGGTAAGAGCTGCCTAGGTTGTTTGGATAGTGCTTTAAACAAATTGCACTTGTCTTGGGCGGCACTGAGCACACAACACAGACACAACAAAAAAGGAGAGGAGACAAAAACTGCTGAAACAATTTAAAAAATGAATAAAACATATCCCAAAATTTTTAGCCAATTGCCAATGCACAATTTTTAGCCTGTTGATTGCATATTAATCTACCATGTGCTATTAGTGTAACTGTTATTATCATAATCATAAAACATCACATGACAGACACTTAAACACAAAATTCCATAGTTCGCCATAAAATATTTCATCTGTAGGACCAAACACACAAAGAGCTTTTATGTGGTGACCATCCATCACTGAGGGTTTTACTATTATTAAGTGGTCCACACATCCAGAGAGGGGAAGGAGGTTCAACCTGTAACTTACCCCACTGAGAGAGCCAGGCTCTGGGCATGACTGTGGAAATGTGGGGTAACAATATGGGTCACAGAGGATGTCTCTGTACCTGTTCGGATGTGTCACAGCAGAAACTCAAGAGAAAAGACGTTTCTTGAAACCAGTAACTCGGGGAACAAGCTAAAAAAAAATGTCAGTGCAATTAACACCTGTCACTCACCAGCCTCCATGTGGCAATAATAACCTACGCAAATGTCATGACCAAGCCACAAGGCTGCGCAAACACACACACACACACACACACACACACACACACACACACACAGAGGGAGTAAATTCTCTCTGGGTGGGTAATATTCAGCTGACAACTTTATCACTGCACAGCCTCTGAGGATGGGGATATAATTCTGGAGAAGAGCCAAGACACAAAATCCCACAACAGCTTCTTATTAAAGGGTGTAACTCAAAAGCCTCATAAAAGCACTGGATATCAGCATCATGGTGGTCAACACACACACACACTGTATTGATAGTTAACATTTATCTAGGACTTATGAGATCATTATAGGCAGGCTTTTAGAGGATAACATTTAAAACAACACAAGTCACAACAGTTTGGGTTCAGTGTACTCATGTTAAATCAAGCATGACCCAAGTTCAACATTCTCACAGCTTCTACTCTGTGTGTTTGTTTCCAGTGACTCATGATAGGAGCTCTAGCTAAATGGCCAAAATGTAAAATGTTAATGTGTTTTTTTTGTGTGTGTGTGTGTGTGTTTTTTTTAACAACTCTAGTTTCAGAATGCAAGCGATGCAGAATGTAAGTGCTTTATTTGGGTCCTGCTGTGGGAGTGTGAGTGTACGTTTGCATGTTTGTGTGTGTAATTGTTCTTCCCAGTCATCCCTGTTGTTTCAGCAAGTCATCTGTCGGGCTTAGATAACTAACTCTTTGTTGGGTCAGCCTTTTAGCATGCTGCTATCAGCCACAGTTCGAAAAAGGATTTTAAAGGGCCCATTCCACTGTTATAAAGATTTATTTAATCAAGTGCATTGGACTAAAACAAAGTAATGAAGGTAATGAAAGCTGACTACCTCTGCAAATAGTTGAGACAAATAGAAAAAAAGCTTAATGTATGAATTAGGACAATAGTGTAACTCTATTCTGCAAAGACATTTATTTCCTGTACCATGATGTCACCTTTGTAGAGAATCATTAAAAATACAGTAGCACTGGGAAAAGTTTAAGAGATCATTCCAGATTTCCACACCTAAACCCCATGAAAACATCTGGAATTGGACCAACATGAAGATAGATGGCCCAGGAGTGATGTTAACCCTTTGTTGGGCAAGTGACTATTTTTGGTAATTTCTGAATACATTACAAGACAGCGGCAGCAACAGTTACAGTGAGGACATTGAGGCATTGATCTCAGGTCCAATGTGGTCTGCAGGGTCTACAAGGTCCACCTCTGTATGAACAGTGAGTGTACCTGCTTTGTTAGGTACCATGATGTAATGGTACTAATGTAAGGAATAATGTTCAAAGGGAGAATGTGGATGTGGACAGAGGTCTGGATCAGCACTTATGCTCGTCTAATGCTCTAAAGATGATGTTCTAATGTTGTAAAATACATGTTCCTTTCACACTACATGTGTTTTTCTTGTATTCTTCTACTTAACTCTTGGATTTTTTTTGCCACTTACTGGTAAGGAACCAAATATGGTAACTTCATTGACCTTGATTTTCTATGCAATAATAATAATAATAATAATAATAATAATAATAATAATAATGAGAAGAAGAAGAAGAAGATGATGAATTTTTAAAAAGATAAATATTGCAAAAGCAATACATTCTTGTTATGTCCTCCAATAACACACTATGGTTGAATTAAATAGTTTTGAATGTCACAGAATTTCTGAGTGCCTTATAAAGGGTTAAACACCAAGAGCAAAGTGGAAAACTGATGGAGAGCATGAAACCTGTAACTGAAAAACAGGTAATTCTGATTTCTGGATTCTTAAGGATCTGACAACACAGCGTATTCTGTTTGAGCAGTCATTATTAGGATTATGCAAAAGCTACTGCACCGATCTGAATGAAACTTACTGGAACGGTAGGGCATGGACCAAGAACTGCACAATAAAATTTTGGAGCTGAGCTCTTGAAAGGAGCAGAGGCTGGATATTTTTGGAAATACCCAGCTATTTTAGAATGGTAACTGTACAGAAAAGAATGTAACGAGTGGCAATAGCTGACAAAAAGTCATAAAGTGTGGTCAGATTAGACTGGACTAGATTAGATTAGATTAGATTAGATTAGATTAGATAAAATTCAGACTCAGGTTCCAGTTGTAGTACAACACTAAATGTATACATATAATAATTTGCAAAAAGAAATGAAAAGTTGCAATTGCATATTAGAAAGTGCAATTGTAAGAGGAATGAAAAGAAGACTGGAGTAGTGGCTTTAGAGTAGATTAGATTGATTAGATTAGATTAGATTAGATTAGATTAGATTAGATTAGATTAGATTAGATTAGATTAGAGTCAGATTAGATTAGATTAGATTAGATATAACTTTATTGATCCCCTGAGCAGAGCCCTCAGGATATTAAGGTTCCAGTAGTAGCACAACGCTGACTGTATACATATAAGAAATATTACAAAACAAATAGGAAATAAAATAGAAATTATAATACCTATAAAAATAGTAGTGAAAAATTGCAATGGCACATTAGAAAGTGCAGTTGTAAGAGGAATGAAAAGAAGACTGAAGTACTGGCCTTGGCTCAGATCTGCAAGAGCACCTCTAGTTTTTATTCGGAATTTGGGAAAAAAAAAAAAAAGCCAGTATTTTCATGAATTAAAAAAATAGTAATTCTACTCAAACATAGACCTTTATGTAGTAAAAGAAATGACCTGTTGTTATTTTTGAAAGCTGTATTTCATGTGTATTTGAACCATTTGTTTGTTGCTGTAAAGTGATGATTCATTTTTACAAATACTGCTGAAGACTGAAGAACACTATTTTTTATTTATTTCTAATTCATTTTAATGCTTAAATTCACCTGAAGAGAAAAAGCGCCTTCACTAAATGACCATCCTGTACCTGTGTTTGACCAGATCAGATCAGAGGGTATTCCAGGCATGTTTCCATGCAGATCCATCTCCTGTATGGTTAACTATAGCTCCTGCCTGTGTATACAGTGGTCCCACACACCCCCACTGTCAGCATCTGCTGAGTCACAGCCGTGGGACACATGTGAAGTATACAACAGAAGGTAAGATGTGCGTAGTCTTTGCCAGACAGGCCACACTCTCAACACCAAGTTTTCAAGCAGCATCTGGCCCTGAGGCTGACAGCAAAGAGAGGTGACAAAACAGTACTCGTCTCCTGCTCTGAACATCACTTATCTGTGGGAGAATCCACTTGATATACTGTACGTTCAACCGCTTATTGAGTTACTTCCATCTGTTCATTTTAAGACGAATGCAGCACACACTCTACTGTACCCTCAAATAGATACAGATAGAACTGGTACTTCTTTACTAACATCAACATGCTTTAAACATTGACCATTAGGTGTAGTCTTTCATATAATTCAGACAAAAACCTCACACAGTTGTCTCCAACTAGTTTGTTGCAGCTTTTGTCTGGCATTTGTCTCTGTATCCATCTTAAACTGGCATTTCTTTTTTTCTAATAAGAATTCAGTGAAGTCATTATTGCTTCACACATTCCACATATATAACTATATATTTGCTAAATCTATTTCTGTTACCAGTACACATTTTCCTCCTCTCTCAGCTGTAAAAACTGTATGGTATTTCAAGTCTTTTATTTATTTACTTTTTAATTTTCAGTGTTTCAACTCTGGAAAATGCTAATAAAAACCGCTGAATGGCAAAACACAATGTAATAGACCACAACATCTAATTAAAATCTGATATAATGCATTTCTTTCACTACCACTGAAGCAATTTGGCTGTTGGGTTTTAAAATTGATGTAAGAAAATGCCATAAAATGACCAAAATATGCCTGTGTGGACAAAGTAAAATAATAAAAACCATAAATTATAGCTTATCTCCCTATGATTTTGTTTCAGTATTACCCAGAACTGATGCATATGTGAGTCAATAATAGGGTTAGAATGGAATATGTTGATTTGTGTCACACTGTTTACATTCAAATCCAGCTATAAAGCATGCTGAAAATTAAATTAGCCTATATCCCCAATTTGTGAAAAGTGTCTTTTGAGCATGTTTCTACAGAGATCAAATAAAGTGATGCTGTGTATGCTTTGTAAAACTAAAGATGCTGACCATAAGAACCCAACAAAATCTCTCCAGAGATGTCCAGTATAACAAAGCTCTTTCTTGAGCATTTAAATTTTTAAGTAGTTTGTTTATGCACGTATAGACCTATAAAACTGTATGATATATATTACTGAGGAAGTGTTTGTAAGCAAATGCAGCCCAGTGTAACACTAACCACTGAGGTAAAGACTCTCTATGGTAATTGTTAGATCAATATATTAAAACTAGTGCGCTGACCCGTGGGGAACCACAGGTTCGAGATGTGGTAGATAATAAACTTACCTCTGATACAGTTTATCCCTTTACTTTCTTTGTAAATTCCACTGGCATTTTCAGCTGAATAAGTTGAATAAGATGATGAAGAAGAAAATGATACAGAAGATGAAGAAGATTAAGATGAAGTAGATGAAGAGAAAGATGAAGATGATGAAGAAGAAAAAAGATGAAGATGAAGAGGATGAAGATGATGATGAAGATGAAAAAGATGAAGTTGTAGAAGATGAAGAAGAAGATGAAGAAGATAACAAAGAGGAAGAAGATGAAGTTGAACATGAAGAAGAAGAAGATGATGATGAAGAAGTTCATGAAGAAGATGAAGATGAAGAAGATGATGAAAATGAGGATGAAGAAGGAGAAGACCATGAAGAAGATGACAATGATGAAGAAGATGAAGATTATGAGGATAATGAAGAAGATGAAGAAAATGATGATAATTAATTAGATGAAGATGAAGATGATGATGATGATGATGACGATGATGACGATGATGATGATTTCTACTCCTGCTGATTTTCTGTACAGAGTCTATAGCCTTTAGCTCATTCACTCCTCCGGTCCCTGGTTGGACTTTTTAACAAATAAATACACAAACAATATAAACAATAGTAAGAACAATCTAAAAATAGCATAACAAAAATATAAACAACCTAAAAACCTAATACGATGTAACTGCACACATACTCACACACTCAACAGTCTAACATTATTGTAGAAGTGTGTACATTCTTGTTTTGTTTCCAGCCTGTTCTTAACTGTTCTGTGAATGTTGTCAAGTCTTTGATCTGTTTCATTTCACTTGAGTTCCAGTTGTGACTACCCTTTATAAAGGAAGCTGATCCAAATGTGGTTCTGTGGTGGGATATGTTACAGGGTACAACAGCCAAAAAATGGAATAATATGTGCATGTATCACCTGAATATTCGGTTTCTGATGATGATACCAATAACCAACACAACCAAATTCACTTCCCATCCAGATTTAACTCTATAACGCAAAACGTATTATATTTGATACATGAGTTTTGAAGCCCTCCACATGATCAGTGTGATTATTTTTTGTTAAAAAACCTGATGAATACAATTAGATACATGCAATACATGGATAATCCACTGGGGGAGGACTTCTTACACCAGAAGCCTTTCCAGTGACACTACAAGACTGTCATTAATGAGGAAGGAGGCAGAACCTTGCCAATTTTGAAAAGAAATTACCAATTTCTTAGACATGTTTGTGTTATATTATGTTTTTGTTTGTTCAAAAATAATGATACTTCAGCATTGAGGCCCGATGTATCAAATATGATACAAAATTGAAACTCATACAGGGTGGGGAAGCAAAATTTACAATGAACATTTAGTTGTTTTTTCTCAGCAGGCACTACGTCAATTGTTTTGAAACCAAACATATATTGATGTCATAATCATACCTAACACTATTATCCATACCTTTTCAGAAACTTTTGCCCATATGAGTAATCAGGAAAGCAAACGTCAAAGAGTGTGTGATTTGCTGAATGCACTAGTCACACCAAAGGAGATTTCAAAAATAGTTGGAGTGTCCATAAAGACTGTTTATAATGTAAAGAAGAGAATGGCTATGAGCAAAACTATTACGAGAAAGTCTGGAAGTGGAGGAAGCAACAAAAAATGTACCAAAGCTTTTATTAAAGCTCTCAAATCCAAAATCCTAAAGGATCCAACCAAATCCATGAGAAAAATGGCAATTGAACTTGAGGTAGACAACAAGACCGTTAGAAATGCAGTAAAATATGATTTGAAGTTAAAATCTTACACAAGAACACCAAAACACTTACTGACAACAGCAACAAATCCAACTTTAGCAATTTTTGGGAATCATGTTTATGGCCGCCTTCTAGCCCAGATCTAAACCCTCTGGATTATGCTATTTAGGATGTTTTAGAACATGCTACCAAAAGAACATCACACAACAATGTCGACTTTCTTAAAGATACTATTAAAGAAGAATGGGAGAAGTTGTCACCCGAATATTTGAGGAACACTTGTGTAAGTTTCAGGAAGCGTGTGAAGGCAATTATTGAGAAAGAAGGAGGACACATAGAATAAAAACATTTTCTATTATGTAAATTTTCTTGTGGCAAATAAATTCTCCTGACTTTCAAGAAACTAATTGATCATACACTGTCTTTCAATCCCTGCCTCAAAATATTGTAAATTTTGCTTCCCCACCCTGTACATTGAAATTGATATTTGAAAAAAATATTTTTTGGTTGTTCAGAAGGACCAATAAAGGCTCCAGTTTCAAAAAACTGAAATTTTCTGTCAATGATTTAATGGTTCAGGCTTTACAGGGTCAAAGATGAAATACTGTCAAATGCTGAAGTTCAGTTCTGCAAATGAACGGCATTTTTACCTGAAAGATGATATTATTGTTTGACTAACTGTTGGACTAATATTTCTTCTTATGTCAGTTATGAGCTGTAATGAAACAATATATTAATGATATTAGTGAAATTAAAGGGCAGTATGCTTTACCTCTGCTTTATCTGTGTTTGGACTCATATACTGTGCACTAAAAATACACTGTGTAGGCAGGTAGAAACAGACATTTGAATAGGTTAAAAAGACATGCAGTAAATCACCACTAAAGATGAATCTCAGATAATTGAGTGTTACTTCTGTGTGAAGGACTACATACCACTAGGTTCATTATCCACTATCACCACTGACAGATGTGCATGTGTCTCTGCAGAAATGTCAATCCAATCATACTCTCGACATGTGAGAGAACATTAGTAGCTTGGCATAAGTAAAAATACACTTCAAAGAAAATAACTGGCTCATGGTTTAGTGCTTCAGTAAGTTCTGAAATGTCTGCTCATGACAGTGGTACAGTATTGATTACAGAGCCGGAAAGTTGTTCTTGTTGTACGTGCCATTACGCTGCTGCTGAGAAAAAAAAAAAAAAAAAGTCCTATTCTAACTAGGGTTCCTCTGAACTTAACTGTATCTCATCTGCTGAGGGTTAAGGTGAAGCTGTTATCTGTGCATTCTGCAATCATCTCATACACATGCTAAAAAAACTAAAACAAGTGAAGCGTCTGTAATAATCTGATGTCACTATTCTATTGTATACACTGATCTGAATAAAGTTTATGGAGCTGATCTACCTGGTGGATGAAAATAAAGCTTCTTGTGCCTTTCAGACCATGCAGTCTCTAAAAATACCACAATTTGGTTATTTATTAATTTTTTTTCATGAAAAAATATAAGCTGAGTCGTTGTAGGACATGGAAAAACAATATTACCAACAATACTATTAAACCATAAAGACCCAAACACCCACCATCTACCAACATCATGTTCTGATATAAACTGTTTAATATCTTCTGATCCATTAATCCTATCAATACATGTAAACAATTGGTGTAAAATACTTGTATTCATCTTTTCATGGTTATCAGATATGACCCATTTGGACGTTCAGAGGATCCGTAGTGAACATAGAAACACCATCATCTTCTACAGCATTGATTCACCAGTAAAACCCATGGAGTTGGATCAATTACAGTGGATGGAAATGCTTAGTTTATGATCTGTTTATAATATATTTTGTTGAAAAAGTCACTTTTTCTGCAGTTTTCTCTGTTTTTGATATAATAACCCTCATTTTTATTCTGAGCTTTTATGAACATCTACAGGATCAGTAAATTAAATACAGGGAAAATACATGATTTACTCTGAAAAATGCAAAATATAGAGCAGAATATTAGAAAAAAAAAAAAAGACGATAAATCACTTATGAAAGGTTAAAACCAGAGAAAAATTCTTTTAGGAACTGTCACAAAAGGAGAACTGGGTCTTGATGGGTTAATGCATAGTTAATAAAATTACATAAATAAATAAATAAAATTGTAGAATGTACAAGTTTGGGCGTCCTACCTACTCAGTGCTAGCCTGGCCAGACATCCTGTTTTCTCAGTGGGGCACTATATATACATACAGACTGTATGTGATATCCTTCTCCAAATTGTCATATTCCCACTCAGCAGAACAGCTTGCTTTATTTACAGAACATTCTGTGCATTATAGTCATATTTCACAACACAATAATATACACTTTAATCTTGATTAACCCTAAAGGTTAGATGTAAATGTCACATCCTAAAAAGTACCAAGACAATCCAGTAGTAAATAGGAACTGATTTTAGCTCAATAGGTAACGCTTCGGACTACAACACACTAGACCAGGATTTGATTCCCGGTCAAAGCTGCCATTTTTTCTTTAGATTTTTAAATGGGGGGGGGAGTAGGTCAATCCACCCTTGTTTATGTAACTGCTTTGTGGTCAATTCTGAACTAGAACATTCATATTTTTAATAATCCACCAGGTTATGGGTTCCTTGTGCAATTTATAGTTTTGGTCAAGGTTTTATCTGGTTCTGACAATCTGTGTCATATCCGAGCTAGACCGGTATTGTAACTGAAAAAGGTTTGACTAAACTGATATGAAATTGGAAATTGAATAAATTGGGGTCTTAAGAATCAGAATCCAGGTGACTCAGGGAATGAGTGGAGACACCAACCCTAAAGCAGCTGTTTGGCCGGCAGCTGGTGCTTTTGGAAACCTGAATATCTGACATGTGGTAAAGGGAATACTTTATCAAGATATTAAATACACATAAAAAAACACAGTCACATTATTATGCACAGATTGGGCGTGTGTTTCCATTCCTTTTGTGAAGCGTCACACTATTAGAGTACATGATGTTCTTGATGAGCTCAGCTGCTCTGCATGTGCTGTTTATACTCTCCTTATCAATCACATGTTGCTGCAGGCGTGCATAAAGGAGAGGAGGCTGATGAAAGGCGTAGAAAGATGAGGTGCTGATGAAAACAGGAGTGTGAAGAGGAGACGATAATAGCGCTTGGAGCATTAATGCCGATGTATGATAACTTTGTTTTATCCTAGGATATACGTACATGCATACATAGAATGACATAATGACAACAAGGACAAGGACAAACATATTGCATCACTATGATGGATCTACACGTGAAAAAATATGACGGGCTGATGGATGTGAAATGTGGTTGCAGGGGGGAAGAAAGAAATGTATATTGCGCATAATAATGATATAGCAACAGTCACATGCAGTAATCAGTCGCTGGTACAAAGTGGGGCTATAGTGCATAGATTTGACCACCCACTGCAGCGAAAAAGGGGGGAAGAGACAAGAGTGACCTTTTTCATAACAAGAGAAATGGAAGGCTTTGCAGTGTGTGCATGTGTGTGCGTGTGTGTGTGCATGTGTGTATGACTGAATTTGTTTTGTGAGTGAGGCCTCTTACCATCAGTTAGCCGCCTGGTGCTGACAGTGCTGTACAGCTGAGCCGCAGCAGAGCGATCTGGGACCTTCTTTGACATTTTCAACTTGATTCATTAATTCATGGTCGGCAGCTCTGGTGACACACACACTTAAACTAGCTACACACCATGGCTGTTCATCCACTTGAAATGCACCGTTTGTGTTTTATGAAGTCTTCCACGAAGCCCGGAAGTACACCCCACACACACACACACACACACACACACACACACACACACACACACACACACACACACACACACACACGTGTTTCATGATGCAGGGTTTTACAGTCAGCCACTGCCCATAAATACGCTCTGTCTCCTCCTCTTTTCAGTTCCCCTAAAAGGAGATTACTTTTGTTGAGACCCTGTTATTGAGACGCACAGACAATCTTTCATAATCTTAAATGAAAAATAAATCCCTTTGCATATGAATGTGATTGAGACAAGCACACGCTTCCTGTGTTGGTAATATTTCTGGGGCTGCATTCTTGGTGCTAAATCCAGATTTGTCCCAGGGGCTCGTCTTTCTAAGCCCTTGGAGTGAGGCTACTGGGTTGTTGGGTTTCTTGAGGATAACTCCTAATGCTGCTGTGTTTACAATAGTATTATAGAAAATCTGCACAGGCCAAAAATCAGTGCTTGTGATTAAAAAAGGGCAGGGAGCTCATTGTCAAAGTGATGATGTGTTTATACATATCAGTCAGAGATGGTTAGTTTTGGAAAGTCCAGAATATGAGGATGATCTGGGGCTTTGTTTAATATTGAGGTGACGGCATGACTTGCAATAAACAGTTGCTTAAGTCTACATATAATTTATGCCAGGGACGTCTGTTCATTTATTTCTAACACTTTATTTTTAACAGTTCCATTAGATTTTCTATTAAACTTTAGATAATTTAGTAGTGAAAGTACTCACACGTTCTGGCATGATGAATGAAAAATAAAATAACCTTGTGTTGTTGTAACATAGAGGCCAAACTATGAGCAGCCAATGCCAATGAGCTTTAAATGAACACATGTACTTCACACAAACTCACAATCAATCCAACAGAAAACCTAAAGAAAATAAAAAGAAATTAATTAAAGGGGTCATATTTTACAAAACCCACTTAACACTAAAACACTATAAAGTACAAGTGAATTTCTCCTTTTGTGTACGAAATATTCATTAACATCAATTTAAAGAAAGTGGAAATACTCTCTATTTAAACTAATTCATCCTACAGAACTCAGTAAATCACAACCTGTACTGTACTGTACTATTATTGACTCACTTGTATTGACTGACTAGCATTTAATGATGAAAGAGTAATTTGTTGCTTTAAAAACACCATATTTAACTAGAAAAGCACTCGGCGCAGACCTCCGCTAAAGCAGATCACCCCCCCACCCCCACCCCGATCACCACCAAAATGTAATCATTTGTTCCTTGTGCCAGTATCAACATTTCCTGAAAATTCCATCAAAATCTATTCATAACTTTTTGGGTTATCTTGCTAATGGACAAACAAACAGACAGACAAACCCCGATGAAAACATAACCTCCACCGTTCCTTGGCAGAGGTAATACTGTACATAAACTTCAAAGTAAAGAAAATAGGTGAAATTCTTCAGGATACACTGATAATTAAAAAGTGTACGTTTCTGTAAAAAATTAAATTTATTTAGTAGAGTGAAAATAAGTCAACTGTGGTAACAAAATTACACTTAAAGGGGTCATATTTTGCTAAACCCACTTTTATTAGTCTTTGGTACATTTATTTGTGTATTTGGACCCCAATAGTTCAAAAGTTTGAATTTAAACCCTCCAGGTGCTGCAAAGCTATCTTTATACTCATTCTGGCAAAAATCGAGTGGATTTCTACAATCCATTTTAATTCCTGCTTAATTTCTTATGTATATAACTAGTTATGTCACGACATTTGCACATTTAAGGTCAAGACTTCCAATGAACATTTCTCAGAGTATGACATAATTGTTTGTCAGCAGTAGCGGTTGTTGTAAAAACTGTAAATATGTCAAAATTTCGAGCCGATTACCTAAAATGTTCAGTTGTTGGTTGAACAGGACAGAGTAGCCCAGCCAACAACCTAGAGGGGGTGAGGTGTGAAGTGGCTCATTTGCATTTAAAGGGCCAGCGCTCAAAACAACCTTTCTGGTGTCATTACTCAGAAATAGGGTTGAAGATGGACCTGTGGAGTTGAATTATTGAAGAATTCAGACCCAAGCAGAGCATTCACAGTTTATGTAGACTACAGGGAAATGTTTAAAATGCATAATTCCATTTACAGGAGCAAAATATCACTCCCTTAATGATTCATTGAAATTAAATATAACAGTAAAAATTTAACTTCTTTTGAAATATTTTCTTCTGAATTCTGTAAAACTAAATCATTTCTCAAAATCAATACAATGAGAAACATTTTTAAAAATGAAGCATACTTCAAATATCTCCATCTAATCCTTAAGGCAAATAAAATGTTTTGGTTTCTGTTATTTCTTTGTGACATTTGGATGTTTTCTCACAAAGAGTGACTCTCATGGAACATTTAGAAATCTGTCAGAGCATGTTAGTAAAAGGAACTTTCAAATTCACTGCATTCCCGCCTGTCTTTTACGATGTGTTTATCGCACACGTTCACATCACGATGACGATTAAAATATGATTTATCATCAGCGCTGGTTTACCCTATGAATAGTGCACTAGACACTTGAATATCTTGGGGAACATTCCTAAGTGTATCCATCACTTATTATTCACGCCGTATTTCCTGAAGCTATCTCAATTTGGTTGCATTATGTGTGGCTCAATGTGTTACTTACATTTATCATTGTGATGCGATAATGCAAGGACACATACCGCCTCTGTGCCTGCTGTGCCACACACATGCAGTGGGTCGCTCAACAGAGTTTTGAATCCAAAAGTGATTGTGGAGACAAGAGTCATAAATCCATGTCCCCTGGGTCCACGTCAAAGAGATATACATAACCACAGGCCATTACATTATATGTTTATTACTCTGTGTGTGTGTGTGTGTGTGTGTGTTTATCTGTGTGTTTCAGTGCACTTATGTGTGTTTGTGCTCGTACAGTAGAAAATGTGTGCTCTTACAGTACGTCTGTCTCAGTCAGTGGCAAGAAAAAATACAGTTTTCTTTATGTGCTTTACAAATCAAGCCAGTTATCTAGACAGCACTATAATAATGATGATACTTCTCCCTTTTTTGAGTGGGTCTTTTATTTTCGCAGCGGGTGGAAGGGAATGGCAAGATGGGAAGGACAGAGTTAGGGATTTCCCTACATGTTCTCAGAGTTTAGGTCAGGGGTGCCCATATAGCCCATATAGTCCATGTAGCCCATATAACCCATATAATCCATATAGTCCATTTAGCCCATATCATCTATCCTCCCTATGGTATTTACCACTTGATTAACATACTGGAGTTTCACAGTTGCACATCACATGCGGTACACTACAGCAAAATTCCAGCAAACTAGGTGAACTAGTTAACCATTCAAAACATTACCATTTCCCAGTGTTGTTTAGCAACAAAGTGATAATACTTCACTACTGTACTTTTGGGGAGAATTTGTACTTTATTAAGTATTTTTTATTCTGTTTACTTTCACCTTTACTTCATAACATTTCCTAACTCAATTGCATACCTCTACTCTGATACATTTTTAATGCACAGTATCGTTGTTTTCACCGCTGAGATTACCTGTGACTGCAACAAAGTCAGGAAGCTGATGTGTCATTGGGCCTAATCACATAATGTGCAGGTGCAAATGATGGTCCATACTCAACCGGTCAGCATTCTTAATATGAGCAACAGTGTAACATTACAAATTCTGACTACCTTTGGTTGCTATTAACATTTATTGATACTTTTCCTTTCATTGCTTGAGTACATTTAATTGTAGATTACTTGATATATTTAGGTACTGTAAATTCTAAATACTTAAAGACTCTAATTTGTGTAGCATTTCAGTTGGTGACTTGAACTTCTACCAAAGTAATTTTTTGGTAGGGTGCCTGTACTTCTACTTGTATGACTTTTCAGTACTATATACAACACTACCATTTCCATGTGGACTTTTTTTCACCATGTCTCATATAAAGTGCATTTGTATGATCTGTTAATTGCTCTTCCAAAGACGGGAAATGTGATGAGGCACTTTGGAACTATTCATAAAAACGACGACACTGACGAACTAAAATCACAGTTAATCAAAGCGCAGTTATTTTCCCCATATGAAGATTATTAAGTTTTAATACCGTTCCACCAAGACTGATGATCATTTGATAGTCTGTTTGAGACTTGTACCAGCAGCTACTGTCCAGACTATGCAACCCTGGATGACTAATTTCAATGCATTGTTCTGAACTGTATTGTGCCATAATGGTTCGTGGAACGCCTATTATGTCCTATGTATCTAGTGTATGCGGTGCCATTTTAAAAGGAGCTCATAAGCCATAGAGAGTGTAGGCACGTCTGTCTGAGTTCCAGGCAGCGGCAGTGGTTGAGATATTTTAAATTATAGTTTCAGATAAACTTGATTTATACCCAGGGGAAATTAATTTTTCCATCAGCTCAAGAAAATAAAGAAAAAACAAATAAAAATCAGTCATAACACTCAGGTGTAGTGAACAGGGGTTGTTCAGTCTGATGGCAGTGGGGATGGAGGCTCTTAATGAAGTGAGTAATCTACTGTAGATGCATGTCTTGTTTGTTAGAATCAGATGAGGAGGATTATTTAGATGGTCCAAGATGTCCTCCATGTTCCTCAGTCCCCAGTGACTCCAGCTTGTCTCCAAACACAGAGGCAGCTTTCTTCATCCAGTCATCTTTCATCCTTTTGTTTGATGCACACCGGACACCACTGACTGATAAAACATGTGCAGTATCTGAAGGCAGGTTTTTCATAAGGTTCTGAGTCTCCTTAAGAAGAACTGCTGACTCTGACCCTTTCAATAGTGACCATCTGTGCTAAGGGACCAGTCGATTTTTTGTCAAGTTACAGACCAAGATATTGCATGTCAGCACTACCTCAATGCCCCACCACATGAGGCCCAGCTGAAGAGATGGAAAATCCACCACCATGTATGTGGTCTAGGAGGTATTCAATCACTATACTTCCCTTCCTGTCCATTCCTGACACATGCCACATTTACTGTTTTTCATATAATTTTCAACAAATATCTGTACCGTGATAAAAAGCTGGCGACAAATACAATCATAACCAGAGATAGAGTGTTGAATTGGTAATCAGCTCTGACAGGAAATGCCAACAGCAAAATCAGCTCTGATAGTGGTTGATGGTTATCACTAGACTTTTCAACTGGAATTACTGACTTACTGAGGGAAAACAGCTAAAAATAAAAACAAAAAAATTGTATCTAAAATCACTCACATTCTTACCAGTTTGTTTGATATCCACTTCGAGATTTATTGATGTCAGATTAATTTATTTAGTTACTTGTTATTTAAATTTCAAATGTTCAATTCGACAGTTTTCAGCTTATAATAAGGTCAAATTTCGCTAATTTCCAACAATGATGATTTTTAATTTTTTTTTCAGGGATTGTGATAGGCTTATTAATCAGGTTTTTCTTGCACTGAACTATTTTTTTTATAGACCATTAAAAATGTCCTTGTTGTTTAGTCAGAAATGCATTACTTAGTATTATTATTATCCCTAAGTTTGAGGATGATTTGGGCCACATCGTTTTGGGGTTGGGGGTCCTTCCGCAAGAAAAGTGTTTATTTTTTTAACAGGAAATATGTAACTTCTTTTATTGCACCTCTACATAAACAGAAAAGAAACTGAAAAATAGGAGCAGAAAATATATACAAAAATATCAAACTAGAAAAGCACTCAGAGAGCGCAGACCTCCGCTAAGGCAGGTCAGTGCCCCCCCAACCCCACCCCCCAGATCACCACCAAAATTTAATCATTTGTTCCTTGTGCCAGTATCAACATTTCCTGAAATTTTCATCCAAATCCCTCCATAACTTTATGAGTTATCTTGCACATGGACAGACAGACAGACAGACAAACCAACGCTGGCAAAAACATAACCTCCTTGGCAGAGGTAATAAGTGTGTGTGTCTGTGCATGTGTGTGTGTGTGTGTGTGTGTGTGTATAATTCAACTCATCTTTGGGTTAAGTAAAATATATTTACCATTGCTTCATACACTAATGCAAACCATACATTTCTGTTTGTTCATTTCACTTGATTTGATAATTGACTAAGAGGACGGACACGATGTAGGCAAATGCCACCTCGTTCCTGCTTCCAGTCCCATCAAATGAAGGAAGTCATTAAACTATGCTCTTTCCACCATTAGCCAATTACCTCCATCGTCATCCATCATCAGAACTTCACCATCCAGCAGTGTGCGGTCCATAAGGATAAGAGCCATCACCACGTGTATGTGTCTGAGATACAAAGTGGTTCTAACATTAAAGTGTATCTGTGTGTATATGTGCTGGTCATCTAAGTGTACTCCAATCAAAAAAGTCAGGAAATGTACATGGCTGGAAGCTCTTTACTCACTAACAGTTATGAACCAAAGACAGACTCGACTATATTGAAAATCAGTTCAGAAACACAGGTCGTTAAAAGATTCAATTCATCTTTTCTTGTCAGAATTAAAAAAAAAAAAAAAGACCAAAAAGCAGTATTTTTAGGCATTTGAACACCAGAGATCAGACGAATCAACACAAAAACACAATGCACTGGATATCTTACATATAACAGTATTTGTGCCACTTTATACTGTATCTATAATATCAGTCGATCGCTACTTAGAATTGTCTACTGTTACAGAAACAGTAGGTATAAAAAGTACACAGCGTGCCTCCTGTTTTTGATTAATTATGGTAGTCAGGGCTGGGCAATTTGGATGAAAGATCATATGTTTTTGTTTTTTGTTTTTTTTTTGACATAGTCACAGTCCCTGATCTGAATCACAATTCTCTTATAAAATGTTGCCAAGTTACCACCAAACTATAACGGGTTATCCCTGGTTTCCAGAGGTTTAGGCTGAGTCTGATGGCTTTTGGTTTATGTTGTTATCTGACTTGAAACTGCATTTTTGTATGTTTTTGGATATTGGATATCATTGCAGTATTTTGACAATATCTCCTGAAGAAAACTGTCCATCTGTAACACTGTTTCCTGTAAATTAACTGAAATGTCTAATGTCTTATTAGCCTAGTCTGAGATTTATAATAAACCAAAACTGTTAACGCTAAAGCATGTGTGTAAATTAAACTTAGCGCAAGGACCAGAGACAAATAATCCTTCAGTGTCTGAAGTTTTCATTGTTTGGTTATTGTTTCTTCAGCAGCAGCAAAACAATATTACATTTCCTCTACAAGTTAATAGAGAATTAAACTAAACCCTGTCTGGCAGAAAGAGGCTAAAGAATAAAATCAAACAAACACATTAGCCAAGTAAATGTTAATGCTAATGGCTCAAAGTACAAAGGTCTCTGTAGAAAAGCAAACACTGATATTTGGAAAATGAATCACAAATGAGTGGGGGTGTTTGGACAAGGTTGGTATTAACCCATAAAAACCCAAACAGCCACTGGCAACCAAGACCATCTGCTGATGTAACATGTTTCATAATTTCTGAGCCATTAAACCTGCCAGTACATGTAAAATAATTGTTTTCATGGTCATCAGATATGACCCATTTGGACATTCAGAGGCTCCGTAGTAAACACCATCATCTTCTATAATATTGATTCACCAGTAAAATCCATGGAGTTGGATCAATGACAGTGGATGGAGACACTTGTTTTTACCTTCAGTTGTTGTTATATTTGCTGAAAAAGTCACTTTTTCTTCCGTTTTTTCTATTTCTGATGTAAAAACCCTCAACTTTAATCTGAGCTTTTATAAAAATCTACATGATCAGAAGATTAAATACAGGAAAATACCTGATATTCACTAAAAAAATACAAAATACAGGGGATAATATTATTATAAAGGGTGACAAATCACTTAAGAAAGGCTAAATAGAGAAAGAAATTCATTTGGGAAGTGACATAAAAGTAGCACTGGGTCATTATGGGTTAAATGACACAATGTGTACAATCCTCCTGAGATCAATGATGATCTAAGACCATGAGATCACCTGTCCCTATTATTATGTTACATGATCTCCTCACTATCCTGTTCAGTGTGGTTGTCCTTTAGTTTATCATCTTCATAATTTTTATATTCTCTCTCATGACTAAAAACACAACAATGAACAGGTCTACCGGTTTTTGAAAATCTTGATCTGAAAAAGGAGTTTAATGCACATATGACAGCACAATAGTAGTTAGTACGATAAAGTTGTGCAGGATTCCTGGATAGAATAATGAAAAAAAACCTAAAAAAAAAACAGGCTCATGAGAATAAACTGAATAGCTCATAGTCTTCCCACCTTCCTTGATTTTTTCAAATATACTGGCCCATTTTCTTTCAGAGAATCAGTGAAGCTCCAGCTCCGTAATCATTTACTTCCATCTTCATCTCACCAAACTGAAGTGAGTGAAAGTGTCAGTCGAAGGAGTTCTTCAATAACGCTGTGGAAGTCGAGTGCAGCATCTAATCATCTCGATCTAATTTCAATGTGTTTGCCATCTCCATCTCTATCTTTAACCAGACCTCCAGGCCACTCTCTCAGTCTGCACAGGAAACTGAGCAGGGAACAGAAATCAAGGTCCTCCCATTTGCTTCTGATATGCGTCGGTGGCAGCGGGAGGGGGTTATTTTCATAATCTGAGCCTCTTTCATTACTGTGCATGCTGGAGGTAAGGCACAACTTCTGCCCTTTGGATCATATAATCAGATAGACGATGGCAGGAGAATAAGATTTAAGAATCACCCTGCTGACACACACACACACACAAACATGGATGCGAGAATAAATGTGTGCACACTCAAGGACACATGCACGGCCTTAATTAGGTAAAACCAAATTTCATATGTGTGCATGTGAGTAGGGACATACAAGTGGACATGCATATCCTGACAGCAAAATGTAATATAAGAAGAGAATTGAATTTAGACCAAATATTTACCCATATATGAACAAAAATGTCTGGTCGAATAACGTATGCTGCTGAATGGGGACTGCTGGGGCTAGCAGAGGGATGCTTGGCTGTAATTATTGGAGTATGACCACAAATACACACAAAAAAACACACACAGAAAAAAACTTTCACATATATATATGTACACAAACAAACATTAATGGGCACAGGCAGACTTCCTGTTCAATAAAAACAGTAGCAGAAAAAAAGAACTGACTAAAAATGAGACAGCTAATATTTGGCTCTCAGTAGCTCTGCAAGATCTAGATTTGATGGCTAAGGTTACAGGTAGCTGCACTTTCTGTCAACCCATATTTTTTAAACTGGTAAAAAGTTTGATGAAGGAAAGAGCAGACAGAGAGAGGCAAAGAGTGGAAAGAGGAGAGTTCTTTTCAGGTCAGCTCTCGGTTGCCAGCAGGTTCCTGCATTAATTAGACAGGGTTTGTATGTATGTGTCTGTGTGTGCAAGAGAGAGACAAAAAGTGAGTGGAGCACAGAAACAGGCGCAGTGTCATCGCATGTGTGGGTATTTAAGTGTGTATGTACGCATGCTAAAGTGTTTAGTTAATTGGACAAGGAAGCAGTGTATGCCGAGGGCAGAATGAGGCCCGCTCCTCTTCACATATCCACTCCCTGCCAGACCAATGTCATAAATCCAGATAAGGGTTTACTTGACAACAGCAATTGACCTTTTGCTTCATTTAGGCCACAGCACATCACAGCTGAATACTGAGAGGAACTTACAGGCGACCAGGTGGAAACGCAGACTGAAAGTAGACGAATCACTGTACCTATGATTCTGTTTGTCTTATTAATTATATTTACAAAAAGGCCTGAGCGTTCAAATAATATAGAAATGTACAAGTGATAGGTAGATAGATTTGATGTAGTGCTCATTAGCTTCACTTGAATGCAGTAAATTCAAGCCACATAACACATCATGAATACACAAACCCAAAGCGTGCTCCCATGACTCATAAAGAGGCACTGTCCCCTGATAATGGAGTGTGTTACAAGTCTCATATTCTGTAGCAGGTGTGTTGTGTGACTAGGGATGTAACGATTACCAGTATAATGGTAAACCGCAGAAAAATTCCCAATGGTTAGTATTACCGTTTCAAATTCTAATCATCATTAAAACCATGTTTAATTACCGCACTTTGAAAAACTTTGGGTGAAACTGTGCATTTCCTGGAGAAGCAGCCGCATTCCAGGTGTGGATGCACAGTTTGCAATGTTTGGCCTCTGAAAACATTGCACAGACAGCGCTCCAAAGATTTTTCTCCCCACTAATGCCTTGTTTCCACTACATGGTAAGGGCTCGACTCGGCCTTTTTATATTTCCATCACGAAAAAGGACCTGGAATCTGGTATCCGGTACTAGTTTTTTGGTATCACCTCCACTGAGGTTCCAAGACTGGGGAACAGATACTAAAACAAGATGTGTAAATACTGCAAACTGGTCAGAAAGTTGTCTCTGTAACCTGCCATTTTACAAAAAACAGATGCGGAAGTTTACAGTAAATATACTGGTAAGTTAATCCACATGACAGCCCGCAAAACTACACCATGGTCGGTCGAGGAGATTCAGTCTTTGGTGGCCGATGTAAAAATTTAGCATGAGCTTGACGAGACAACACGGAATGAGCAAGTTTATCAGAAACTCTCTGAGCAGACAACACAGAAGTAATGCTCTGCATCACTATGACGTCCAGGTACTGTAAAGTCGGTAGTATCCTGTAATGGAAACGGTCTCTGGGAATAGTACCTGGTACCCAAGTTAAGCCGGGCCGAGTCGAGTCGGTTCCATGTAGTGGAAGCGCGGCATAAAAGAACAAAATCAGAAGTCTGGACGTACAGTCATGGAAAAAATTATTAAACCATCAAAAGTAATCAAAAACAATGGTTATGCAATCAAGTACTGACTCCTGTGTGTATCATGCGACTAAAACAGACACAAAAGAAAACATGGAATGCCTAAAAGCACTGTTTTTGGCAGTACAATACCATCACTATTAATGTAAGAACTTAAGTGATTTTGGTTATTATCAGGTGATGTGTCTTTATTTGGGAAAGATAAAAGTACAGGTAATTTGTGCTTGGATTTATTATAATTTTGTGATGCATATGCAGTTGCATTTATTTTATGTCTGAGTAAAATATACAGTATATTTCATTTGTGATTTATGTTAAAAGTTGTGTTAAAATAAGCAATAGTGAATGCTAAGATTAAGATAACTACATTTCCCATGAGGCTTAGCATTACCCATAAAGCTTAGGAATTTTCTTGGAAGTAAGATGTACGTATGCCACAAGTTGTGAAAAGTTGCCGCACGCAGTAAAAATGAATGCGTATTTTTAAACCGAGAGTCTCGCTTTGTTATTTTTGGACGTAATTTGGATAATTACAACATCAAGAAAACCATGGAAAATAGATAATCAGCTCTTAAATTAAACTCTTACGAGATATTTTGGTTTTTATCATTATATTTGTCCAAACAAATGTACCTTTATTTGTGCCAGGCATTAAAATGAACAAGAAATTGAAGAAAACAAAGGTGGTCTAACAATTTTTTCCGCGACTGTATTTTGGATTTTTAAAGGATGCTGAGAAGAAACTAATTGAAGATGGTGAACCTGTCTGCAGAAAATGCAGAAAAAAAGTCTCTGTGAAGGGGGGCAACACTTCAAATTTGATGAGCCATCTATGTGACCACCACCCACAACTATATTAAATATTTGAATGTTTCTGCCAACAGAAAGTACATTGTGTGTGTTATTTTATTTGTGTTTTCAAAATAAAACTTGGTTAAATCATTTCAGTGTGTCCATAAGTACTTTTTGAAAATTTTGAGCACATTTCAACAATATTGTGATAATAATAACCGTGATAATTTTGGTCACAATAACTGTGATATGAAATTTTCATATCGTTACATCTCTGTGTGTGATTACACCATCACTACACTGGTGAAAAGTGATGCTGGTGAAACATGAATGAATCGAAATCCCACTATGATGACAACCCTCAGTTATGTTGGAGGACATGTGCTAACAAAACAAAAACCCTTACCATGTTGTCTGAGATGGTCCTGATCCTAAAGATGACTGGAGGAGGATACATAATGCCCTTAGTTGTGTTGATGCTAGAGATTAAAATGATGCATTTGGGGAAAATATCTTTTAAATGGCCAAAAACTGAACATCCTGCTTGTTGAAGCTAAAAAGGCTCTAATCAGAAAGTGATTACCACAGGAGAGCCCAACCTTGAATAAATGGATGGAAATCACAAGGAACGTGGAGAAATTAACAGCACTTGTTAATCATATGTTGCAACATTTTACCTCATATTGGAAAAAAATGTATTCAATTTGTAATAAAACATACACTTGGTTTTATTTTCAATGCACATTCTATTTTATTTCAAAGGATACTCCATAATTGTAAATAATCTCCGGTTTCATTTTATTTTATTTTATTTTATTTTAGTTAATTTTATTTTATGCATCTTGTTGACATGTGTGCAACTACTAAATGGCATTTTGGAGTGCTGTACCAGACATGTAAAGGTGAGCACACACAGTAGCTGAAATATCTTTATTGTGATCATGTTTGAACTTACCACCAATGAAGAATACATTGAAAAAAACAAATATAACTGACACAAAACATCTCTTATTACAGAGAAGTCTGCCATTTTCTGTCTTACTGTGTCAATAAGATTGGGTTTAGTTTTAGCTGCTCCTGGTCTGATTCACTGGAGGTACTCAGCCAGAGTCTGGACCTGATCTTCCTGCCAGTGTCCAGTTCATGTGTGGAAGCACTTTTGATAAGTTACAACTAAGTCGCCTAAATATACCATCCTACATGAAGAAGAAAAACATTACTTACTGTTTCTGAACATCATAAACCAGTAAAGCTGCAGACGTTATGAAAATAAACCACAACACAACAAAGACACACAGGGAGTACCATCCACTTTCCCAAGACTACTGTGATTATAACCACATGAACCACTGAACATACCATGCTGTGTTCACAGTTCAGTACGAAAGCGGAAAATGTCACAGCGAATAAATGTGACATTTAAGTGGTTAAATGACTCATAGCTGATCTTTTACCATACATTCTACTTTATTTACCTGTGCGCCTTGGTCCAATAGGTGGTTACATGTATTTCTTTCTCGTGGTATTTATTATAGGTTATTAAAAAATATTAAAAGATATTTTTATCGGTTGAAATTAAACATTTTATCAGGGTACATTTCTCAGCTGTATCGCCTAGGACTACTTATGTGTAAAGATCAGAACTATTTTAAGCCATCTACATTGAAATGAAGACATACTTGCTTAAACTATATATCTAACATGGAGAAAGCTTTAAAACATTCACACTTGCACTTATTATGCAGCAAAATTCTTAAACTTTAATAAAATAGTTGAACATATTTCAGTAAAAGTCGTAGGAAAAAATGCTTTCAGCCCACAGTCACACAGACTTTTGTTGAGTTGAAAAAACTTTGTGTCAATTTCAGTGAAGAAAGACACCCCTGGACCTGTACTCCGAACAGCAGCATGTTAGCATAGTTAGTGTTGTTACTCATTCTGGCAGACATCATACTGCAGTTTCTCAATACTGGGGGAAAAATACTACACAGCAAATGAAAAGCATAGTTGGAAAAATTGGTATCCATGCTACTGTCGTACATGATACAGGCACTTTTCTCTGTACATCTTGTGTAACTAGTTATTTGTCATGTGTACAAAGATGTAAAAAGCACCACACCGACCATCAGCAAGAAGTACAGAGAGTGACTAAGCTGGTGTTTTCACATTCGTCCTCTGAAGATGAGTTGAGTGCTACACAGATACACAGAAATCTATTCACAACAAACATTTAACCCATAAAGGCCCAGTGCAATGTTTGTGACTGTTCTCAAATACGTTTTCTCTATATCTAACCTTTCTTAAGTGATTTATCACCTTTTATTATAGTATTATCCTCTGTATTTTGTTATTTTCCTATGTTTCATTTATTGATTGTGTGATGTTGATAAAAGCTCAGATTAAAGTTGAGGGTTATTTCATCAGAAACAGAGGAAACTGAAGAAAAAATGACTTTTTCATCAAAGATCAATGTAAAACCAAGTGTCTCCATTCACTGTCTTTTATCAAACTCCATGGGTTTTACTGGTGAATCAATGTTGTAGAAGATGATGGTGTTTTCACGTTCACTACGGAGCCTCTGAACGTCCGAATGGGTCATATCTGATGACCATGAAAAGACGGCAAACTGTATTTTACACCAATTATTTACATGTATTGATAGAATTAGTGGATCAACAGGTATTAAACATTTATATCAGTCGGTGATTTGGGTTGACGGTGGATGTTTGGGTCTTTATGGGTTAGCCAGGCTCCAGTCTAACTTTTTCAACTTTTTCATTCAAATGCATCCAATTCTTTCTTTTTTTTATGCTAACAAAGTTGTAGCATTACCATTTTTTGCCAGTTCACACACACACACACACACACACACACACACACACACACACACACACACACACACACACACACACACACACACACACACACACACTGGTCATTTCTTAACACGCTATGTAAATGATTGTAGACAGGAATAAAAGTGCAGATGCTTGCTGTGCACTTCATTGAAATTTCAACAAGAACAAGAAAGCACAATAGCCTTAATGGCCTTCCTTGCTCCAAGGTTCTGACTGGAGTATTTTCCTGTAAATGTTGGGTCAAGATCAGGAATCTTCTTGACAAAAAAAAACAACAACCAATAGCTCCTGGTAGACAGCTCAATTATGTGATTATTAGGTTCCATTAACACCACTGTAAAATAACCATTTCACAATGCTTGATGAAGTTTACCCTTTTACTGAGCAAATACGCTAGCACTTAGCATTAGCTCACCTCTGACCTATCGGGCCTCTTTTAATCCAAATATTGTCTCTTATGGCTCCACAAAGCCAATATGGAGATGGCCAATCACAAACTATAGGCTTCAGAATAGCAGTGGGTGACATCACAGTTCCTTCATCCACTAACCATATACACTCTATATGCTGTTACTTAATCCTCACCCTGTGTCCGAAAAGTCGTCTGTCTCTCAAACTCTTCAGGGACTCATTAACTATCACTATCTGCTAGCATTAAAGGTCCATAATGTTTAACCAGGCTGTTACTGATATAATTCAAGCATATAAAGTCCACCTATATGGGTTATAAAACAATACCATAGAGGCTCCGATCTTTGAACCAGGATGCCATGATTTATTGATTTGTCACCTGCAGCAGAGGTTGGAATGAAAACCATAGACCATGGGTCAGCAACCTTAAACACTCAAAGAGCCATTTGGACCAGTTTCCCACAGAAAAGGAAACACCAGGAGCCATATAACCTTTTTGACAACTAAAATGAACATACGACTGCATATGTAATTTTTTACCTTAATGCTATGTAGAAAGAAAAAACTACCTCTATGAGGTACAGCACTGGACAGTGCTATGGCTACCTGTGCCTTATGAAAAGGTTCAGGACTGGACAGCGCTATGGCTACCTGTGCCTTATGAACAGGTTCAGCACTGGACAGCGCTATGGTTACATGTGCCATATGAACAGGTTCAGCACTGGACAGCGCTATGGTTACCTGTGCCTTATGAACAGGTTCAGCACTGGACAGCGCTATGGCTACCTGTGCCTTATGAACAGGTTCAGCACTGGACAGCGCTATGGCTACCTGTGCCTTATGAACAGGTTCAGCACTGGACAGCGCCAACACAGCTCTGTTTAATGCAGTAGATACAATGCAGTCAAGCAAATATGTGCAGCCTGAAAAGAAAATAAATAGAGAAAAAAGTGGCTCTGACTCCTACCACCTATCATTCACTTGACAGAGCCAGCTCTAAGAGCTGTTACATTCATGGCCAACACATCACTAATCAGAATACAGGCTTTAACCTTGTCCACAAACAAATGGAATGGTTTAAACCTTTTGCCATTATTTGATTGAGTGACAAAAAAATTAAACACGTTTTATTTTAATGTTTCAAGATTGCCATAATCTTCAAATTTAGACTTACATATACTGTATTTTATGAACTAATTTAATAAAATACCTTACACTACAAAGAATATGTAACCCTCTAGTGATGGACATTTGGTGATACAAGGCTTTGTTTGTTGAAAACTGTTTCTCCTGTGGCCAAAACTAGTGTTCAACAGGCCCTGTTAAAGTGTTGAAATCATGTTGAATTATAGTTTCTTGTTGCTTCCTCTAATAATTTAAGGATAGCATTTAGTTAGACAGATACAGGAAATCTTTCCTGCCACATGCCATTTCACCGTACAGTAAACTCACCTCTGTCGGACATTTAAACCTGGTCATAAACATATTTCCACTATGAACGTCACTGATATGCATGCACCACTATATTATGGGAAAAATTATATGTTACTTTGCACATTACAGTTTAATTTTATACCTTACTGTTTGAGCCTGTTTGTCCAGATTTACAGTTCTTTTTTTTTGTTATTCTTCTAATTTATTATGTATAATGTGTTTGCTCTTGTATTTTATTTTTATTCTTATCCATCCATGGATCCATCCATCCATCCATCCATCCAGTTAATGATGAGGTTAGAAATAGCAGAGGTAAGTGGTTAAGGCTAGTCTCATAAAGTATCCCTAAATCGTAAGCAGCTGGACGTGATGCCTTCAGTTCCATTTCAAAGCTCGTACTAGTAGGAGAATACACAAATATGCAACAAATCCTTTCAGTTTCATGCAGTAAATTGCCTTAAATTCTGGATTGTTTGCTTATTGATCAACTGACTATTTGGTTAGTTTTTGACGTTGAACAAAGTTATGTGCTACTTTGAAAGAAGAACTTTACCTATTTACTTTACTGGTATTAATGAGGTACTCCTTCTTTTTTGGTTTGATGTCTACTTCAATTAAATTTTGGACTATAGTGGTGTACAAGTAGATGAGTATCTTAGATCTCCTAAAGCATGCTGCTTGTGTGAATTTTGACCTACGCTCTCCGCTGGCAAGCACCTGCATACACACCGTCTTACCTGACGAATCTGCCTAATGAGTGCATCATGTTGACATACAGACAAAAAATAATAATAATTGTGTTGCAAATAGCTGCCAAATAAAAGATTGTAGAATTGCTGTGTATCTTCTTTTGAAGTGTGTTTAGTTTCTGGAGGGTTTGCCCCTGTTATGCTTGTAACGTATTATTTTAAGCCAGTGGAAAGCATGATACATGTTGATGTTGCTTCATTCTGAGCCAGGAAAAACCCTGCTGACACATTTTTATTTGCCTGTGTGATCTTAATGGGGCACTTTTTAGAACCGAGTCATCATTAAAACACCTGTGTTCTCACTACTGGGATAACTCAAAATGTTTGTGCTGAAAAATTCAACTTGTGTACAGCAGGGTTTTTCACTGCATAGAGAATTAAGAGATGCTACCTCCAACATGTTAGGCTACCTTCAGCTCTGGATAAACAGGGGGATCATCATGAAATACACCCAGCAAATGTTGCCCTTTGGGAATTTCTATTATTTGTAACCTTATCTGCAGCATTATGTTAATGTGGTGGGTCAATTCATAGGCCTATCTATGTGGAGTTTGCATGTTCTGTGCCTTCCTCCCACCGTCAAACCACATGCACTTTAATAGGTTAATGTGTTAAATCACCCATAGGTGTGTATGTGAGGGTGAATGGTTCTGGTCTGTAAATGTCAACCCTGTGATGGATTGGGTTGACTGGGATGACTGGTTGATCTGATGTCCCTGTGACTATGCAGTTTAGAAAATGGATGAATAATTTAGAAAAGATGCTTTTGAACCTATTTTCTGCACATTCCAATGAAATCTACAAATCACTGTAAGTTTGAAATTAAATTTAAACCTTTAAACCATGTTCCCTAATTTTGCTCATGTAAAATATTTGTTACATAAGAGACAAACCAGTTTTCATACTTTTTAACTCAATAAATGTCAGTGTCATTGAATAATGTAATTGTAATAACTATTAAATGCACTGCTTGTTATAAGTTTGAGCCAGTTAAAGGCACAATGTATGGTTCCATAAATGTATTTAATGCATATTTTGACATTTCACTTTGGACATTTTTTATAAAATTAAACAATGAGTTTCTCACTTGCAACTCAGTAAACATTTAATTCACATGACTGATCTGCTGACACATCTGTTCTTTGCTGCATCTTCCCAAATATTCTGATAAAGTGTGAAAACATGTCTGGTACAACAGGTCATGATGAAAAGAATGAGAGTGATTTGTTTTATTCATCCATGACTCTGCATTGCGTCACCAGCAGGTAGAACTGTCTTTACATGTGTAATAGCCTACAGTTCTACCTGCTGGCGACACAATACAGAATGATGCACTCCAAACCAGTTTACAGGGTGCTTGATCTTTATCCAAATAAAAATTCCCGAGTTTTTCAAAGCCACATTTTTTTCCCCAAGACCTTGATTTTATGTATATTTATACTTGTGTGCCATTTTTTGGGGGGTTGAGATTGTACCTGTTGTGTGTAGTAGAAATTTCATATTAATAAATGTATGAATGAATGAATGAATGAATGCATAATTCACAGTAAAGTATGTTTTACTGACAGAAACATTTTTAAAACATATGAAAATCACAAAAGTGCACGGATATCACACAAACAAGTTTCACTAGAATCATTCCAGTACCAACCAGTTAGTGAAATCATATCAAGTTTTTTAAAATGCTTTCCTCATGTATTTCTTATCTTACCAGATTATGTGTCTTGGAACTTTCCAGACCTGCGCAAGCACCCTGAGATTATGTTTTCTAAAAACAGAATTAGCATTTTTGTTTTTGCAACTTCTCAAAACAAATTCATGTCTCATTTAATGCAAATACAGCCACTCTATGCAAGATCTATTTGGTTGTTTTTAACCCTGGAAATACACTGTATAGAATGTAAAACCATTAAACCTCTGTGAATATGAAGTATGAAGGCTTTAGAAAAAAAAAAAAAAGTGAAATGTGTTCAGAAACTTAGACAAATAGAGATTTTTTTTCATCAGAGGGCTGTTATGCGGACATGTGTAAATGTGTGCAGACAGAACTGGAGGAAGAAGTGATGAGAAAGGGAATTGTGTTTACCTTCACAGGAGCTAACGCACATACTGGAGATGTACTAAGACATCAGTGCTTTGTGTGTGAGCGTGAGAGAGAGAGAAAGAGAGAGGTGAAACACAGAGGGAGAAGTTGGCAGGGAGCATCTGGCACTGGTTTCTCACCCAGCTCAAATTAATCTGATTTTATGGCACCTCATTACATTTGACTATCACTGATAATCAAAGCCAGTGTGAGGGGTTACACATATACACACACATGTGAACCCACACATGCAAACCCAGCAGTAATCATCAAATGAGAAAACGGAAACAGAGTTTGAAGAAAATGAGCCACCTGTATTTCCTCTGTGTTTGCAACATCATTAATCTGAGTCATTTACGCTTGTCAGCTTCTCATAGAAACTGTGCATATATGTGTGTGTATGTGTGTGTGTGCGTGTGTGTGTGTCCACTCGCAGACACCGCTGCCATTACCGAGTCCCATCAGCGCTCAAATACCTCCCTATATTCCATTCAGATTCGGCATAGTAATAATATTCAAAACATGCATTATTCCATCTATCTGGTCTCCCAACGGATCATCTTTCTCTGCTGCCAACACAAACACACACACACACACACACACTCCTCATCACACTTACATCTATCTCACAGCAGTAAATAGGATGGTATTGAGACATTAGTTAGAGTTATGGGGGGCACCTGGCCACTGCAGCACCATGTGAAATGTTATAGGGCCCACAGGCTGATGATGCCACTATCTGCCTATGTGATACAGTCCTGAACACACACACACACACACACAAATAGGACCATTAGCCCTTGCTGCATCACCTCACTAAGCAAAGAGCGGAAACGAATGGTAGACCATTAGAGTTTCATTACGGGGAGTTGGCTCGAGTGGAAGGTGGAATAGACTGAGAGTGGAAGGAGGAGAGAGAGAGAGAGAGACAGATGGAGAGGAAGGAGTGATATATAAAGAGAAACCTGATGAGGAAAAGGGGGGGGGAAGGACCACTAGGAGGTGTGTGTTTGCAAAACGCAGTAGAAAACAAAGGCAGGGAAGGAGCTATTGAGCATGGCAGGGGTCTTTGGATATGAGAGCAATTGCCCGTGACCTCTCCTCCTCTTTCTTATTGGCAGCGCAACAGTCAAATCTGTTGCCTACAGGGGTTTTAATACGTCCCACCTGTTTACACACAAACACACTCACACACACAGACAGAGCTCCAAACTGTCTTACCCTCCCTACTGTATTCGACAGGTCTTTCCCCTCATACATACACAAACATATGCAGGCAAATGAAGGTATATGTCTCACTCTCTCTTCGTCTCAGTCACTATGAGCACACACACACACACACGCACACATATATATATACATCCACACACAAACACCCGTACACCTCCAAGGTTAATAGTAGCTGTCATGGGCAGGGTGAGCAGTAATGGAACACACAAATGCCCCGGGGAGAAAGCAGCCTGTGGATAGACAGAATGTGGGAATGATGAGGAGAAGGACTAAAAGGAGGAGGAGGAGGAGGAGGAGGAGAGGATGAAGGTGAGGAGAGCAGAGGAAGAGACAAGGAGGTGTAAAAGTATGGAGGGATGAGGCAGAGGGCCAGAATATCCCAGTGAATCAATTACCCCAATGCAAATGAGAAGATTATTTATCTCTCCATTAGCACTAAATTATTCACACACTCCCAGCGTTTCTGTGTGTGTATTCATGTGCTTTTTGGACTCTGATTGCAGAAGGAGGAGGGATAAACCTGCAAGGGGGAGAAAAAAAAAAAAGTATGTGTGCAAATTGAACAACAAGCCATTTACATCTTTCATCAGTCATGCTTGTTCCTTGTTAGTTAACAATCTTAAATCAATATGCCACCCCTACTCCACTCGCCGGGATCTCCATTTGGGCTCTTTTGTTTTTTTGGATGCCATCACTGTTGGTGAGGACTTTTGTATTTATCCCCTCGCACCCGACATAATGGCAGGCAAGAACAAAGAAAAAACACTGTTGTCTTAAACTGTCTGAAACAATAAGAGTGTATGCTATAAGCAGCCACCGGTGTGTATCGTCTTAGGTTCTGCTCATCGCTACGACGACAGTATGCAACAGCTGTGTGTAAAATTGCATGTAAAATTGTTATAAGTGACGGGTCGCAAACAATGATTCCTCCACAGAAGCAGATTTTACAAAACGTCAATGCAGTTCTATGTTTGCCCTTCAAAAATCAATTCTAACTACAAATCTTTATGTGACACACAGTGTATACAAAACAGGCCTGTGTTGTTAAGTTCCTTACTGTTCACAACATACTGTATATTTCCTGCCCCTTCAGTATCCACAGATGTTTTGTTGTGTGTGCTGCCAATGCCATTCTTTTCTTTGACATGATGATGTTTACTTTCTACGCAGTGCATAAAGACTTATGTGTTTCAAATAGTTTAGTCAATGTAAAAGGGGATGTTGTAAAGATGTTGTTTAATGACCTTCTTGCAAAAGCATATGTTACTATAGTACAAGAAGGCTTCATGGAAAAAAGACAGATAGAAAAAATGGTTTAACCCATAAAAACCCAAACATCCACCGTCTACCAAAACCATCCACTGATGGAAACTGTTTAATCCCTATTGATCCATTAATCCTATGTAAATAATTGGTGTAAAATGCAGTTCATCTGGGGTAGCAGTGGCTCAGTTGGTAGAGTGAATCGTCCAATGGCTGAGAGGTCAGTGGTTCGAATCCTGCCCCTGCCACATGCCGAAGTGTCCATGCTCCCAATAGGGCCTGGCAGCGCCTTGCATGGCAACAGCCACCTACTAGTGTATGAGTGTGTGTGTGAATGGGTGAATGTGAGGCTTTGTAAAGCGCTTTGGGCAGCATAAATGTGTGGAAAAGTGCTAATTAAGTACAGACCATTTACCATCTGTGTAAAACTGAGGGCAATGTGGTTTAAACCATGTCAAAGCATGTACTTTCTCCATGAACTTTCGGAAGCCCCTTGTATTACTAGTGCTCCACAATTAATTGAATTGTAATGGCAATGTCAAGCTGTAGAATTATTGAAAGAGCTTATAAATACTATAAATTCAATGTTAATATTCCACCTGTTCTTTTTATGGGCATTATAATACAAATAGACAAATAGATGGCTTAGACATTCATGTTCTGTTGTCCATCATTTGAGAGATCATTTAGGTCATCAAGTGATGGTGATTACAGTGGGAGGAGGGATGAACCTAGGAATAATGAAATGAAACTGATGTCCCTGTGTTATACTAGTATCCATAATATGAATGGAGCTACCCAGCTTTGGATGGATGGATGGAGCTAGGTTTCCCACTTACATTGCTGGCGTATTCATTAATCTTCTGAACCCCCTTTATCCTCACTAGGGTCGTGGGGGGTGCTGGAGCCTATCCCAGTTACCTATGGGCGAAGGCGGGGTACACCTTGGACGAGTCACCAGTTCATCACAGGACTGACATATAGAAATGAACAACCAATCACTCTCACATTCACACCTGTGGGCAATTTTAGGTTGACCAATTAACCTATCAGTGCATGTCTTTGGATGGTGGGAGAAAGCTAGAGTACACGGAGAGAACCCAAGCAAACACAGAGAGAACATGCGAACTCCACACATAATGGTCACTGATTGGAAAGCTGGCGTGTTTAGGGATGTAAATAATGATTTTCATGCTAATTAATCTAACAGATAATTGATTGATCTGTAAAATATCAGACAATTATTGTTCATTTATAATTTCACATAATTTGCATTAATTTATCCTATAGTGTATCTACCTTTCAAATACACTCAAGCACAGCTCACCTACCTTCACACACTTTGGTCACAAGGTGGCAGTAGTTAGTGAAGAAGTTGGTATTTCACTAAAACTTCACCAGTTGCGTCTTTTTTTTTTCTCTCGGTTTACTTTTTGATTAAGTTGGAGCTTCATTGCAGATGTTGAAGTGAGACTATTTTGTGGTGGAGCTGCAGGTGTTTACAGCCTGTTTGCATGATGCAGGTCGGAGAACACCATGTCCTCGAGTCTTCAGCAATGCAAAGTAATTTAATGGAAAGTTTACAAAACCGCTGTGAAATGGAAAGCCTATTGCTATATTTTCTTTGTAGCCTATTTCTTTGCACCTTTCATTTTTCTTACAGCTGATTTTTTTGAGAACTTTTTGTCCCAACACTTTTTCAGTTCTCTTTAGACTGAACAGTGAATTACATAAAATAAGTGACTACATCCACTGTTCAGAAATTTTCCTGACTGTATAATTTGCTGCAACACCCCAGGAACTGTATTCTGTGTCACAACTTCTTTGAGAAGAAAATTATTATTATAATTATAATTCACCTCACTGTCAAAGATAAAGGCTGAATATGCCAAAGTAACGACCATTTTAGCATTTTTCACGACATATATCACATGATGCAGTCAACTTTACTCTTCTCTTGACTTATAATGCCATGTTTTAAAAAGAAAAACAGCATTAATGCAGTTAATGACCCAGTTTAAGTACGATGAAATTTAGCTCTTCACCATTTGCCACCATTCTTATTTAATTATTTAATCCAGAAAAAAAAAAAGGTCCATGGGGCACATTGGAAAAGGCGATGTATTATCATTAATAATGTTGCAAATAAGACAAAGCACAATGTGCAAGGCCCTGTGATGAACCCCCAAGACCCTAACAAAGTATAAGCAGTTCAGAAAATAATAAACAAACAAGTGGTGCCAGGCACAACAAACCCCGCCCCATGCATGTACTGTAGCTTATTTTGGCATCGATCCAGCTGATGTCATCATGTCTGTGCATGTGCTGATGTCAGTACATCAAGTGCCTCTATATATGTGCCAAGTTTAAAGTAAATTGGAACAAAATTGATGTTTATATACTCATCTCGTACTCATACTCATTTTTATCCGCTTATCTGGTCCGGGTCCCAGGGGCAGCAGCCTCAGCAAAGAAGCCCAGACAGCGCTCTCCTAAACCACTTCCACCAGCTCTTTTGAGGGAATCCCGAGACATTCCCAGGCCAGTCAAGAGATATAATCCGTCCAGCATGTACTGAGTCAGCCCCGAGGTCTCCTCCCAGATGGACATACCTGAAACACCTCCCCGATGTTTATATAGACATTTGAAATTTCCCCCATTATAAGTAAATGGGGGAAAAAAAGATATAAAACAAATCATTAAAAAAAACTAAACTTTTACCTACTTTTCCCAAACTGTAGTAACATCTATTCTGGGTCACTGGCAATCTATAAACCAAACCTGGTATGAATTCAACCAATAGGCTGCTAGAGCAGTGGTTCCCAACCTTTTTTGGCTCGTGACCCCATTTTAACATCACAAATTTCTGGCAACCCCAGACATTCATAATGAAGACATGTTTCTCTTGGAGATGTCTTACCAGGGCCAGACAGGTGAAGAAATCTTTCCATTCTCTGTTCAGTCCGGTTTCGACTGTGACCGGGCAGGTTGAAGCTTAGTTACGCATGTGATTACATGATCGGGTCAATCAAGATATGCCCTCTCAGATGTTATACCCTGCATTTTATTTGAACTGGATTTTTATTAGGAAAAATGTATGGTGTTTTAATTATAATGAAATATACATTGAATCATTAAAAAAAAATTATTAGTAATTTATTTACATTTTTTTTTAATCAACAAATAAAAATTTCAGATGACCCCATATGAATTTCAGGCGACCCCACGTGGGATCCCGACCCCAAGGTTGAAAAACACTGTGCTAGAGTGTTAACAAACAAACAAACCGAACCAAAAACAATACCCCTTGCCTACCCTTTGGGGGCCGGGGTAATAAATGAATAAATGAATGGATGGATGGACGGATGGATGGATGCAATAACAGTGTATTTCACATATCTATCTATATAAGGTATGCCTAAAATAGTCAGCATACCATGACAGCTACGGCAAAAAAAAAACAGCCTTCTACATAGGAGACCAGTGGCACGGCCACTAATGCCGAAGTCCTTTAGGATACTGATAGGATACAGATACTTACATTAAATATGAAATTAAACACTTTAGGTCTGTGTCATGTATTTTGTATTGCCTAGAATGCCACATATGAGGCTAAGCGTGCATATCATAATCACACTTCATCTTAAATTTAAGCAATATTGCCATTATGATCAGCTATTTTGATGCCCCCTCTGGCTCTTGGTACCCTATGCAGAGTGTGTGATGTGCGTAATGGTACTGGATCAGAGCCACTGCTCCCATCAGAACTGAGAACATTATTCTTTTATTGAGGTGGGTGGGTGAACCGAGAGAGAGAGAGTGAGACAGAAATCCAAATATATATCTTGCAGAAGCAGAGGATACAGAGTAGGTGAATCAAGAGATGCAGTGTTCTTTCTGGGTATCACAGGTAAATATTTTACGATAACCTGAACATCACATACTGTGCTTTTTGATATGTAAAATGAAAAGCAAATCTCTCAACCCAAATAAAACGCAAGAAACCTGCAAAATATAAGAAAACCTCCTTCAATCGCTGTAATTTACCACAAAAATTACCCTGAGTTTCCCTGACAGTCACTTTATTTTTTAGATGGTGGGATGATAATGATATGCATTAAACTTCGGTGAATAGGGGAGATTCCTTTCTTTTCAAAGTCAAACCATTTTTATATACAATATGTTTTACCTGTTTTTGTAACCTGTGAGTACCTCATACAAGAAAACATGCTCATCATAAAGAGCTTTACATTCCATATCAAAAAGAATCTCTTGAAGTGCTTGGATAATTGGAGACGAGTGTTAAGAAATTATACGGAGATAAAAATATATAGCTGATGCACTCCTCTGCTATCACTAAAGTATGAAATGCTGCTAAAGAGGAGAGACGTCAATCATTCCGTAAACGTCTACCTCAGCTACCAAAAAAAATGACCAAGTAATGTTTAAGTGTCTCATCCAGGTGAGGGAAAAGAGCACGGTATTTAATTTATTTATTTAGCAAAATGTTTTAGTGTAAACCTTCTGAAAGGACACTCAGCTTTGTTGAATTTTCTGTAATTTTAGCTTGTTTTCAAGTTGGACAAGTTTACACGAATGCCGTCAGTGAAAATCTGGGTGCATGGTCTAATAAAATTCAACAAGGTCTTTTCTGTCAGCCTTTTTATATTTGTTCCGTGGAGATTAAATTATTACCCCACCCCCAGAAGGGGAGGCAAGGGGTATTGTTTTTGGTTCAGTTTGTTTGTTAATACTCTAGCAGCAAAACTATTGCTTGAATTCATACCAGATTGGGTTTATAGATGGCCAGTGATCCAAAATAGATCTGATCACATTTTGGGAACAGTAGGGCAAAGTTAATTTTTTTAATGATTTTTTTAATATCTTTTTTTTCCCCATTCACTTCAAATGAGTGACATTTCAAATGTCTGCAGAAGCAAAACTATTGGTTGAACGGCTCTGTTACTACCTCCAGAGGTGTTACAGAGCTAAAAGGTAGATAAAGGTGGGACCAAACGATCCCACCATTTTGTTTACACAGGCGTCGTTCCGGAATAAAGGTGACATATACCCGTAACAGAAGTGCTGTGTAAAAAGGGCTTATACAGTATGTCGGCCTTGTGATGAACAAATGACTTGTCAACGGTGTACCCCATCCTCACCCATAGGTAGCTGGGATAGGCTCCAGCACCCCCTGTGACCCCAGTGAGGATAAAGCAGGTTCAGAAGATGAATGAATTAATCTGTCTAAGTCAGGGGTGGGCAATCCTGGTCCTTGAGGGCTGGTATCCTGCATGTTTTAGATGTTTCCCTCTTCCAGCACACCTGACGGTCATTATGAGGCTTCTGCAGAGCTTGATGATAGGCTTATCATGTGAACCAGGTGTGCTGGAAGAGGGAAACATCTAAAACATGCAGGATACTGGCCCTCAAGAACCAGGATTGCCCATCCCTGATCTAAGTCCTCTAAGTCTCATGACACACTCCCTTTTAGTCAATCACCTGTAAGATGTCAAACTTTTAAAGTGTCCCTCAGTCTGATGTCATTTCTGTTAGGTGGCTGTTTTCAGGCCATCCTCCACCCCTTCACCATTTCAGCTCAGCCATCTGGTCCTGGTTTCACTCTGAAGCCATCACATCCTCAGCTCCTTCCATTTTCACCAATATCTGGGAGTTTTCTCTATAAATGTGACACCTTGTTCACTTGAATACTTCACAGGGGGTCTATACACCAAATTCCTTTCCCTCTGTTCATGATAAATTAAAAAAAAAAAAAAAAAAAAAAAAAAGTATCATTTTTTGTTCTCATTTTGTCTCTTTTTACACTTCTCGTCTATTTTACTGTATTTCCTCGTACAGCGACCAGGTCCTTTATTACTTTCAGCTACCAGAAATACTGGGGCTTTATTTGAGACAAGCTCACACTGGATTTTTTTCCTGAAATAGTCATAATCAGTGTGAAACAGCCTGCTTCCATTTGTAATTTTAAAAGTACTGCAAAGCACTTTTCTGCAAATGCAACACTTTCTTTAAAACTTCAATCAAAAAAAGAAACCCTGTTGCATTTTTGTCAATCAAATCTATTCACTGCTTACCAGAGTTTCTATTTTGTAAATGTTGTCTTCCTATTGCACATGTATATTTTTAGTGGTGATTTTTGCTGAAAAAGAAGACACACACCTGCAGTGACTAAACATGGACAGTAATGCAGAAGAGTGAAATAGAAGAATAAAGTGTTGAAAGTAACCAGATTCCATTGTTAAATGTATTACATTAAACTTGAGTGGCATACATTGTATTGTACCAACACATTACACAACAGGCACCAGAAGTTTATCCATATTATTTTTCATATATTTAAGTTTTGGCTTTTATTTGTTCATGTCAACCTTAACACTACTCCTATTACTACAGACCAGGCTCCCAATTTTTAGCTCAGGAAATACAGTTAAGTGTGGTTTGGTTATAAATACGTGGTTATGATGGGGCCGGATACCAAATTTCACTATGTTTATGGAACCTCCCCAAATTGTTTATATATTATCTAGCACCAAAAAGTGTCATTTACAATGTTTTGTAACCAAACTCAAATTCTAAGGAGAACATTTCTTCAGTTTTAGTGTCATGGGTTTTATCCACTATATTAACCGACAACTTCACATAAATAAAATAAATATTTATATTTTTATCATATTTTTTGTGTTGTCAAATATATAGAAAAATAAAACTGAAGATCTTTACTGTAATGTACTGTAATTTTCCTCAAATTAACAGAGAGCGCTCTCCAATGGTAGCCAAATATCCTAATTGTTTCAAACACTGTACTAAGGCATTAATCACTGCAGCTTTTGCTCTGGCAGTTCTTCTTAGCAGTGGCCAACGGACAAAAGACTTAAGTTATAATGACAGTGTGCTGGTGCTCCAAGTATTTGCAGAGGGAGCCAAAGTTATTTTCAGCCAAGAAAGCCAAGTGCAGCCAGTTGATGCAATGGGACAAGGACAAGAAATACAGTTTTTATTTATCACCCTACAATCATAGATGCACCACTGGATAGAATTACAACAATGAAAACACTAAATAAATAAAACAAAATCAGTAGTAACTGTCTTGTTTCTAGTAAATGCTAATTCTTACATATTCATGAATGTATTATTTGATAATTTATTGAGGGGTATTGTTTTTGGTTTGATTTGTTTCGTTGTTTGTTCACACTTTAGCAACAAAACTAGTGGTTGAAATCATACCAAAGTGGGTTTATAGATTACCAGTGACCCAGAATAGATGTGATTACATTTTGGGAAAAGTAGGTCAAAGTAAAAAAATTTTAAAATAATTTTATAAAAAATTTTTTTCATGTTTACTCATAATGGTTGAAATTTGTCTATGCTGTCCTGGGCACCGACAAAGGGGGATAAACATCACAAATTCATGGGGCCGAGTATTTGTGGGGGGTCCACAGAGCAGTGAAGGGGGTCCAGTGGATACAGGTTAGAAGTTGTGGAAAATTTCGTGTAAGAGCCACTGTATAACAGAGGTCTAGAAGTCGGTAGTTGGAAGTTTCAGTTTCGGTCTATGCTAGTGTAACTGACATTATGTACAGATACCCCCCTACCCTGGTCCGACAGACTGAGAAGATACTGAGTTTATGAAGGGTCCACAACATTAATGCATGGGGCCCACAGTTGTTAGTGACACCCCTGATGCTGTCTATGATGACATCAGCTCCACACATAGGCATGATGACATCAGCTGGATCGATGCCAAAATAAGCTACAAAACATGCGAGGGGCAGGGTTTGTTGTGCCTGGCACCACTTGTTTGTTATTATTTAATGATATGATCATTGTGATGATCATTGATCATTGAGTGTCTTTTTATTAAATATTTTTACCTTACCCTTCCATGCACACGTTTCCCAGAAGAGTAGGGAAGACTGTCCTGCCCTGCAGCAACATCTGTCCAATACGCAACATAAATTTTAGGTTCCAACTTCAAGTATGAGTCTGGTCCAAAGCCAAACTCTTGCAGAAGTTATAGATTATCGACTGTAGCACTATCCTGACCCCAAACTTTGTGTTAAATATTACATACTGATGAAAAAAAAAAATATATATAGTCCCTGTCCATCTGACACTGTCATAATCTGTCTGACAGCTGTTTAATATAAAAGCAGATAATTCCCAGAGTGTACTGGTAATGTGTGAGCTAAAAAAAAAAAGGGAAAAAAAGAAATGACAGAATAAATTACAATGGAGTTTGATAGTTAATGTGAGACTATCGTGTGAATGGACTCACTCGTCTCATCATATAGTCTCAGTCACAAGCGCAGACAAACACACACATTTTTGACTGCAGTAAGTAAACAGACTTAATGGGCAACAAGGGACCCGATCTAAACCGAAGTGAACTGAGGAAGAGTTTTCCTGTGCAGCAGGAGAGCTGTTGGCCTGTGCTCATCCCTATAGCTCACCATGCTCTGCTAACCTACTGTGGAAATACTGTACTCTCTCCACTGCGTCGTTATTGGAAACTGGGCAACTTTATAGGCCACTGGGGCACAGTGAGGCGACTGCATTGGTACAGAATGTTAACTTGGTCCATTAAAAGGAGACTATTTCTTTTGGTGCGACTAAACATTAGACCTGGAGTTGTTTTCTGTAAAACTACAATAGAGGATAAAAGAATTTGGTGTATTTTTAAACTAAATTTATAAAAATGTGCCAGGTTTTTGTTTTTTTTTTAGCAGGAGATACAATAGTATTAATATTAGTGCTATTATAATAATTATAATCACCACAGCAAATGCTCAAAACTTCTGTTTACGTGAATTTGTTTTTCATTAAGTGAAAAATTGCTTGATGCCATCTGTTGTTGTTAGAAAGCCAAAAAGTCCAATTCACGACCGTGATTAGTCCCAAATTTCAGTCTATTTAGAAAGATTAAACCGTGCCAGCTAAGTAGGCTGCTAATGTAACACTTTTATTGAATTAAACTTTGAGTTGTTTTTCTATTTTCCAACTTCGCTCCATTAACGCACGCAGCATTTCCACTGAAGTCATCTTATCTTTATAGCAGGGTTGGGCTTTGTATCTTAAAACTCCTATAATGATCCACAATCTGAATCACAATGTTTTTCACCTCTGTGAAATTACTGCTGGGTATCTCATCTTAGAGCATTGAGCATATCAAAAAACATCTGGTTGTTTGGTACCATTTTTCAATAATTAATCAGAAAAGCTTATCACTGTAAGTGCACATTTTTTGTAATGATAAAAATGTAAAACTGCTTTGAGTGATGAAATGGGAAGTTATGGACATATAAACGCTCTGGGATTCTTCTTTGAGTTTGTGCTAGGTTTCATCTCTGTATGGTATTTTTGAAAAATAATTATTTTTTATGACACTTTATGAAACCAAACTGGAAAACTTATTCTGTTTTAGATTTTGCTTCAATTTTTATGTTTTTTTTTAATTATTATTTTGAGTATTATGCAACGTGCTATACACTGTTGTTGTTATTATTGATTAATTATTCAAATTTTATTTATATAGCGCCAAATCATAACAAAAGTTATCTCATGACACTTTGCATATAGAGACGGTCAAAACCAAACTCTCAACCATGGTGATGATGATGGTGGTGGTGATGATGATTATTATACAGTTGAAGACAAAACTGTGTAGAGAATGCACAGGAGCTGAGAAATAAAACTACAAATTTGTACTGTAATGTGTAGTGTGTAGGGATGGGAATCGAGAACCGGATCCCAGTAGCTCGATTCCTTGGAATCATTTGCCTGCCTGATTAACGATTCTGCTTATCGATTCCGCCTTCGTTGCGCATGCGCGATGACGTCACGCGTACACTGCATTGATTTGGTCAGAATGTAGCCAACATGGCGTTGAGGCAGAAACGGTCTAAAAAGACAACACCAGGTCCACTGGAACACTTGCAAAGCGTCCACTTCTTCAAAAGGGTGAAATCCAATATCCTCAAACATTTGTCCACAGCATGTGATTCACTTACAGGAATGTCACGTATTTGATATGCTACTTTGCGATGCTTGTGAATGTAGCGGCAGAGTGAACACCGGGCCCAGTTTCAGTTCCGGTGCGGGCAACAAACATGGTACCCCCTCAAATACAAGTTTCCGAAGGCAGGGGAAAGGAAATGAGGTGCACAACAGGAGATGAGCCGAGCCGAGTCGAACTGGCTCTATGCGGCAATAGAGGAATTAGAAAATCGTCTTAAGTTTCACTTTCACTCCAGCATCACCTGTTATTATTTGTACATACTGTATATGGCATATTTTCTGTGCAGAGATGGAAATATAAAAGACAGTTAATGCAAACACACCCATTTGTACTCTTTTATTCCCTCACCCAAAGAGAACTGATAAGGAATTGGACTGATAAGCAAAATCGATAATGGAATCGGAATCATTAAATTCTTATCGATTCCCATCCCTAGTAGTGTGAAATTTTCTTTTTGTTAAAATGGAAATTTGCTATAATTTAGGAAATGGTATCACAGCCAAGGTATCATAACTATTAACATTTTGGACCAATACCAAGGTCTGTGTAAAATGAGTAAACTAGTCTCGACCAAATTACAGCAGGGTTTTCTTTAAGTTTCTGGGGTGCTTAGGCAGTGTCATGACTTTTTGTTGTGTTTATTTGGCAACAAACTATGCATTTTTAAAGAGATGCTATTGCAATATTGAAACAAAAGCTAGAGCAAAACAAAATATATGCCTATTGATGAATTTCCCAACTGGAGAACCAGGATTACGCCACAGTTTGCACTTTGCAGTTAACTGTATTACTATGGTGGATCAGCTCCAACTCTCAGTCCTTAGATTTATTTTCTCTTATTGTTCACAGTCTTTATGTCTTCTTCCTGAGCTGACCTTCTCTGAGAGGTGTAATTTTTGCCTATCGGAGAAGTTTTTTCTTAGTTCTTGTATTTGTCATCTCATTGGCTGCAAAATACACCACACAAACTCCTGTAGATTAAAGTGGACCAATTAACTCAACAATTAATATAAATGAACTTTGATGCGACACTGATGCAAATGACCCATGCAATGCTCTCCCTAAAATTCCTTATTCATGCCATCAATTAGCATTATTAAAATAAAAATAAAATATTAGTAGAGGACTAAAGTTTGGACAGTACTGTTATTTCTTTAACCCTTTCATGCATAGTGGTCACTACAGTGGACAGTTATTCTACAGCTGTTCTTTTGAATATTCATGGGTTTTGTTGTTTTAGTTCCATATCAGCCAAAACAGTGGACGCTTATGCACCATCCCATAAACTGCAATTGAAACCATTACTGTAACTTTGCTGTTCTTGATAAACCTGATCTGCACTAACATGTTTGAGTATTTGTTTGTATTATCATCATGAAGTAAATAATAACTAGTATTAGAGTACACTACCAGTCAAAAGTTTAGACTCACCACAGATGGTCAACAAGTCCTCAGCATCACTGGGAACTCCTTCAAGACTTTTGGAAAACACTTCAGGTGACTACCTCATGAAGCTCATCAAGAGAATGCCAAGAATGTGCAAAAGCAGTAATAAAAGCAAAATGTGGCTATTTTGAAGAACCTAAAACATAAAACAGGCTTTGAGTTATGTCCATTTTTTTTTAACATAATACATAATTCCATATGTGTTCATTCATAGTTCTGATGCCTTCAGTGAGAATCTACACTGTAAATAGTCATGAAAATAAAGAAAAAACAGATGAGTCCAAATTTTTTACTGGTAGTGTATCACGTTTGGATGTTGCGTTTTAAATACATGTTTCTTTGCTCAAAAATTAAACACATGGTGTTCAGCTGAGTGGACATTTTTGTAATTATGAAAAAAAGGTTTGTTAAAAAAATAAATAAATAAATAAATCACATTGGTTTTTTTTCAGGCCTAAAGAGGAATAAAAACACTTGTGACTAAGATTCTCTTAATTCATGCATGAAATGGTTAATAATGGGACAATTCCTCAGAAAAGCAGATCATATGACAAATTAAGATCAAGCATTATAAGATCATCGTTCACACTGTTTATGCATGGATGTTGCAGTGTCAGGCTGCGGATATGGACTGCCACCATTACTCAGCACTCATGCTTTTTTTTTTTTTTTTTTTTTTTTAGAACGTGAAGTGGTAAGCGACGTAGAGGATGAAAGGGTTAGAAAGCTTTGCAGAGTAGCCTTAGTTTAAACAAGGTTTTTTCAGGGTCTTGGGATGGAACCAGAGGTCACAGGAAGGCCAAGTACACAGATTACTATGCAGCCCTGTAGTGAAGCAGTGGAAGTCCGCAGCAAACACAGCTCTTTTTCCACATGGCTGCTCAGCCTGTCAGGGAATCTGGAAAAGCTCGCTTCACTTTACTCCGTTTCGCAATGGCCTGCTTAAAGACACACAGCTATCCATGCCAGAGCGGAGGCACACTGTTCACTCAAGCACAGGTTTCCAAAGTTAGATGCAGGGTCCTTCAGGGTTCTGTGTCCCAGGGGAGTTGTTTAATTTCACGCTTTTTTTCACATGCTTGGAGGGCGGACAGAGAATACATAAGAGCTAATGCTTGACTGAAGGTTAAAGGTTAACTCTTGGTACTATAATGATATTTTGTGACTGGTAATGATTTTTAACACAGCCACAAATGAACTGCACTGTGAAGAATACTGTAGGTAGTCTTTCAATATATGTAATAAATCAATATGTAACTATATATATATATGCATTTTTTCATGTTTTTTTTTTTTTTTTCAGCGAGGCCTTGTTCAGTCTCATTCAGTTACTCTTAACCTTCTGAAAGGCACCTCATGCTTTTTTTTTTTCTTTTGTTAACAAACTGATTTATTGGGTAAAAATATATATTATAAATCAGACACTGACATTTCAACACACAGAAAGTTTCAACTTTTCAGTTTATCAGGTACCATCCTCTTCATTTTCAATCTTTTATTTTTCATCTTCATGAAAAATGAAGCTAAAAATTACAGCAACATCCTGGTTTTTGCCCTGAGTTCATCCCAAACCTTGATAATGTGCAGAATTAATTTAAATAATCACATTTTTGTTGTTGAACAATGTGAGTAAAAGCCTATATCACAAAACTATCATTATAAAAATATCATTTTATAACTTTTTTTTTTTTTTATCTCAGGTGTTTTTTTTTTTAGTGTTGACCCTGCATTGTAATTTCATTCTGCAGTGCATCTCTGATGTAATTTTGCTGAATGACAATAAAGTGATCTGATTCTGATTCTGAACTGAGATTAGATCAGAAAATCCCCCACCTTGCTGGTTTGTTGGGATTGTCTCTCCAGTTCTTGAACGTGGCCTTATCTAAGGTTAATTTTATGGTTTTAATAAATAATGTACACACCCTTGACACCCTTATATGTACCACTTCTTTGCTTTTATTGTTGTCAGTTGATATTGCATGTACAACTTTAATAAAAGTATACTATTTCTGACTCTTTATGTAGACAGAAAAACAATCCAGACTAAACATTTTGGCTGTGTCGCTCATCCTTAGTTCTTCCACTGCACATTTACCTGGGGTTTTTCCATGTCTCTGTTTGTTTCATCTGTTCCTCCATTTGTTTATTTGCCTGCTAATCATCTAGCCTTCCTGTCTTTCTTCCCTTTCTTCCACCTCATGATGAGAACTATTTGGAGCCGCCATTACTAAGTCCTTTTCTACCCTCCCTAATACTCCCATAACCCAACATAACCCTGCAGCTTGACAGAGAGAGAGCAGGAAATCCTCCATGTGCTTACCCTGAGCCCACAGACTTTCACCCTCCCCTAAACCAGCTCAGACAGAGGTCTTTATTACGGAGGAGGAGTGGGCTCAGGAAAAAGGGAGGGGAATGAATGAAGAGATGAAGGCGACAGATCTTTGACCTGCACTGCTGTACAGTTTCACTTACAGAGTTCAACATCATGTGTTAACTAGCAAATGTCTAACAACAGTAGCCAAACAGTCAGAGAAGTATTTCTTTTTTTATGATGCTGATAAAGCCTATATTTGTATATAAGCTCCATCCTCAGAAAAGTGCACATTGCAGCTTTGCATTTTCATCTTGCAGACAGTTTCATTTTTTTGTTTTGCATCTGAGGCAGTTTGGAGGCCAGTGAATCACCACGTGCTGCAGAATGACTGTGTTGTGTCAGCAGTGATAAAGTTACCGCTGTTGGTCTGTTCTCAACCAAAATAACACACTTGAAAATGTCTAACCACACTGAAACAAAGAGTAAAACAGCACACAGGCCTCCATAGCCTGGATCTTAAGCCTTACAAAATTTTAAGTCATATCTCACAGTCAGTTTTTTCTACCGATTTCATGCCATGAGTTTCATATCGTCACTGTCAGACGGAAACCTCTTATATGTCCAAAACGGTTATTTTTTCAGGAAAGTGGAAAAACTATGTATATTCTAAATAAATGAATGGAGTTAACAGAGTCACAAGCTGTTTACAACACTTTTCATTGGTTAAATATTTCTAAAACCCTCAGGCCAACGTGAAGACTGACCAATAGAATCGTTTTATGAAAAATAAAGAGGTTTCCACCTGACAGCGACAATGTTCTCATTTTAATTTTCTCTTTTTATGCTGTTGGATCCTAAGAGCATGCTATCTCAGAGTCAACAAAAACTCCTATCCACAGAAAGCTGTGTAATTATTTGTGTAAACACGATGAATGCCACCTGTGAATCCTCCATATAAGTTCACCCATCCAGCCCCATGCATCAGAATAGCAACAATTTCCCACTGCACACCTCAGTTCTGTAGGTCACCATCAATAGAAGACTAAGGCCCTGTCCATATGAAAACGGTTTTGGTCGTATCTGCAATAGTTTTGTATGGGATAGGCCTTTCGTCGACATGAAACCGGCCTTTTCAGTCACTGAAACTTTTTGAAACCGAGTCCCAGAGTGGATACATTTGAAAATGTATCTGGTCCGTATAACCAAACTGCAATTTTTCTAAAACGATGATGCCTCTTCAACTTTTCACCCCGGAAACAAGACACCACTTCACAACAACAACAATGGCGGACTACAGAGTAGTGCTCCTGCTTCAACAGCTATTAAGCTTATTGGAAATATTGAATCCAAATCTTCGGCTACACTTTCATTACAATGACCAACAAACAACCATAGCTAACAATATTTACATGCTCTTGGACCTACTGCAGAGAGGGGCAACCAGTAGGGCAACCAGGAGGAAATACTGGATCAGACCAAGTAAGCTTTATGTGCATGCTCCACATCTTCTTCTCCGTTTTTTGCAAGAGCATTACAGCACCACATACAGGCCTGGCATTTGTACTACATCGTTTTCAGTGGTTTCATGTGGACACAGATACTTCCTGAAACGAGTCCATGTTTACAGAGCACTTTTTTGAAAACGACAAAGAAAAAAGTCAGATAGTAAAAGATGTGGTTTCATGTGGACATGGCCTTAGTATAAAGCGAAGCAGTGAATATGAAGTTACAGCTGTCACAACCAGGGGGTTGTTGGATCATCGAGGGCAGTGATGTTCTTTTAGACCTCTGACTCTGCTCTTGAGGAAGTTTAACGCTGCCGAGGAAAAATCCGGCAATAAAGATCCATCTTATTTTTGTGTTTTTGCAATAGTTTCCATTATGTCTTCTATACTCTCTGCATCATATAACTGTTAGCTGTGAATTCATTCAGAGACAGTCTTTAATTTAAGTGCCTTTAGCACTGTCTGTGAATCACTTAGACAACTCAAAAACTCATTTATGTATAAATTGTTGAACATTGCCAATTCTGTCTAATCTTTGAGTGCTGAATTTAACAAAAACTGTTTTGTTTTTTTTTAAATCAATTATAGAAACTTCCACAGTCTGTTTTTTTCCACTATATGCTCATAACATCCAAATATTCTGTTTTGAACAGAGTTGCTCTTTTAACAGTATGATAACTTTACTCTTCACTCTCACACAGGGCTTCTCTTTATTCTTGTGTTTCAGTCCAGTAATTTAGTGGTGTCATAACTTTGCTATTCTATCATAAAAGTAAAGACACAATGATCTGAACAGTAAAAATATTTTAATACTTAACATGGCATGACTTAATAGTTTAGCAACTTCCATGTACTGTATTTAAGAGAATGCAATCGTAACTTCTAATATTTTAAGAGGATACATCTTTTTATTTTGCTATGCTGGTTGTTTGTTTCAGTTGTTTATTGTATTTAGTCGTTAGGCCTGCTGTGTTCAATGTGTCTGTAGAATGAGTATTGACACTGATCGTGGTGCAAGTCATCCATAGCATGTTTCACAATCTATAAGAGCTTAAGAACATTTACACAAACACATATGGAAGCAGTAGGGCTGCTCTCTAAATGCTAATGATATGAATAATCAGACATGAAGCTAGAGTTAAGCATCAGTGTCCGCTGTCCACAGAGTAACAGGTGGCAGAATGGGAGCTTAACTGTAATAATAATAATAATAATAATAATAATAATAATATAACAATAGTAAAGTAATCACTCTGTACACAAGCTCAGTTTATCTTCTACTATAAGCAATGGAAAGGTAAATCAAGCTTTTGGGAATAGGCTACTGTAAAATCATTTCTCCTCTTGAATCCAGACTGGGGGCCAAAGATGACCCATATGGTTTTCCCAACCATTGTAAGACTTGAACCCTACTGGCAATGGGACTAGTATAACCTGTCAGCCTCTGGTAATCTGGAAACTAAGCCCACCACGCTATTTGAAGTCTGTTTTTTACTTGAAATTACTGACATTATACCACTATTCTCAAGGGCAGGCTAACCACTTACAGATAAGTGTTGAATTGTTCTTCCTGTATACTGTCATCTCATCTTTTGAGACTTTTTTTCAAAGATTTCTGTTTATTCAGTGAATGGGTCTTCATGTTATATCATGACATGAGTCTCCAAAATTTCCACCCAAAACACTTTTAAAACTTCTATTTATAATAAACAGCGCAGTCCATAGTCCTAAACCAGGAAATAGGCAGAATAAATATGTAGAGGAAATTAAGCATGATGCAAACTCTACAAAATTACAGAAACATTGATTCACAGAAGATAAAAATTATCATGGGATCTATGTGTTTGCTGAAATAGGATGGGTAATTTGTGATGGAATTTTTGCTTGACAATTACTGACATGGTAGATTCGCAGGGGATTAAGGTCACAGACGACCTCTGTAATTATTACAAATTACCAGAGGTTCACAGGTAATTCCAGTCCTGTGCGAATAAGGATGAAGATGAAGAAACAGAAAAACTCTGCTGAGATTTCTCTGCCACTCTGGAGAGGAAAAATGCCATATCTGCCAGGATAGCAAATGTGTTTTTTAAAACTGGGGTGTTTTTTTTTTTTTTTTTGTGGAATTGGAATTGCATGTTGAGCAGATTTGTGTTGCAAATTTTTATTTAAAAAAAATCTTCCAAATATTATAATTGAACTAGAGACTTCATTGCACAAAAAATAAAGTGATATGAGTAACTGAATAGAGGAAAGGTTTTGGTGCAGACTCAGAATCACAAGGATGTCATGGTCTGTGTTGAAATAGGTCCAAGAAGAGTGTTCAGCAGGAATGACCGATTTAACTCCATCTAGTGGTCTGGAGGCTCTTAGGAGAAGGTGGTGCTGGGATGGTGTAGGGTGACTGGGAGATGATCAAGGAGGACAAAGAAGAGGAGAGCTCCAATTCTGAAGGAAATGACACATAATAAGTCTGATCATAGTCAGTGTCCAAGTGATGAAGATGAAGAGGAAGGTGGAAAGACATCAGAGTGGAAGACGTGAGGTGCCAGGTTCAGTCTCACCACTGAACTGCAGTAAACTTCCAATAAAATACATGCAAAAGTCAAACATAGGCACAATATTACACTTAAAATAATGGTGATGACGGTGATGATATTTACACGATCAAGTTAATTGTCTTCATTCACCTGTATACCACTGAGGTGAAACTAACAGAAATAACATTTTACCATTATTTACCATCATTTGACTGGTGTTATTTTACTAACATCTTGTTGCACCCAATTCTTCCTCTGCAATTATTTTAATGAAAAGCTAATGCCACATTTTTTATTATTATTACCTCCGCCAAGGAATGGCGGAGGTTTTGTTTTCATCGGGGTTTGTCTGTCTGTCTGTTTGTTTGTCTGTTAGCAAGATAACTCAAAAAGTTAAGGATGTATTTGGATGAAATTTTCAGGAAATGTTGATACTGGCACAAGGAACAAACGGTTAAATTTTGGTGGTGATCGGGGGGGTGTGTGGGGGGTGGCTGATCTGCCTTGGTAGAGGTCTGCACTCTCCGAGTGCTTTTCTACTTACTTCCGCCAGGAGGTACTGTGATCGCTTTGCTTTGTGTGTTAGTTTGCGTGTTTGTTTGTTAGCAGGATAACTCATAAATTTATTAATGGATTTGATGAAATTTTCAGGAAATGTTGATAGTGGCACAAGGAAGAAATGATTAAATTTTGGTGGTGATCAGGACACACACACACATCTGTCTTGGCGGAGGTCTGCGCTCTCCGGGTGCTTTTCTCGTTATTTTTTTTCTTTCAGTTTGGTTCCTTTGGCTCAATACAATGAGTTATCTGCTAACTTTAGCCTCTTAAATATGACCTTTATATGCTATTGTATGTGGTCTATTTTGATTTTCTACCTTGGTTTAATATTTCAGTAATGAGATTAGGATATTTTAGTCATATTATATCTGCCATGTTCCACAAAAAAAAAAAAAAAAAGAATCATTTTTTATCGTTTCAAACTCATATGTGAATAGTTAACAGAACAGAAAATAATAATAACATCACATGTGAAAATTAATTGACAGCTCACATTTCCATATGCTGACAGCTCTAATACCAGCAACAAAAATACTTTCACAGTAAGCTGGAGGCACTCAGTATTTCATAGATAGGAGTGTAAATCTAATATGATATGTAATAATTTCCTGTTAAATGGCAATTCATCAGCCCTCCCAAGCATACACTCATAACAATGCCACAAAGCCACTGCGGCCTGTTTTGTTTAAGCACCCAAATAAAACCAATGTGAAAAGTCAGCAGTCCTTAGAGAACCAGCAAATCATCCTCTCATGAGGAGCCCCAACAATAGCTGCGAATCCGGAGCGGCCTGCGACGGACGAAGGCGTAGTAATTCAAAGTGAGGGGTGAGCAAGCTCATGTAATCACTGCTGGCATAATTTCTTGAACCACCTCTCTTATGCCTCTGCTGGATTCCTCGGCACGGATGTGATCAGTACAGAGATGAATGGTAATCTCAGTAGGCATCCCCACACATGCAAGCACATGAATAAGTACACACGCGCAAGCTCATGCATACACATACACACAAACAGAACCACGGTTTGATGATAATCCTGAATGCATATGAAAGGGCACGCGAGCAGTAGTATGGAAAATAGGTACAAGAGAGGAAGGGACGGCAAAGAAGAGACGAGGGAGGAAAGTAGGGGTAGTGATGGAGTGAGTGGGAGAGGAAGGAGCTGGGCTTTATTTAATCTCAGCAGAAGTGTCGATAGAGCAGAAAGTTCAGCAAGCTGGATCGGTGGTTAAGCCTTGAGTTTTACTTTAACTGTTCAGCTCTTCTGGCAGTGCTTGTGTATGTGTGTGTGTGTGTGTGTGTGTGTGTGTGTGTGTGTTTGTGAGTGTGTGTTTGAAAGACTGTTGAAGACATTAAACATAGTGCAAAGAAGCAAGAACAGGGTGTTGCTGGAAGAAATGTATTTAATCAAGTCAGAACAAAGGAGTTGTGTAATTTTCTCCTGGGGGCAGAGTGAACAGTGAAAGAGACTCGCAAGCAGACTTTTTCAAAGCAACAGTACAATAGTGTGTTATTGCATAATAGAGACATTCTCCCAATCGCATGACAGTGTTTTCCTTGTTTTGTTTTGTGGGTTTTTTTTATCCATTGTGAGACTTTATCATGTTTTTGTACAGTCACTTGAGTCACATTTTAAAAGAGAAATGGATTTTTGATGTTGAAGAAAATTGGACCAGTTTTTAACCGATCGTTGCACTGGAAATGCGAACAACAAAGCCGCAACTGAACTTATTGAAAGGATTGCCCTCGAGATGCAGCGTTTCATTTTTGAGGGGTCCTAAAAACACATAAAAACATGCACAGACCAAACAGCATTACTTAACAGACACTGCAACTACATAAATACTGACAGCTCCCACCCACTACACCAAACCTCAAAAAAACAGAAGTAGAACAAACAGAACTCAAATGTGATTATAATAAGGTTCAGGTCAGAATCGGGGGTGTAAGTAACGGTAACAGTATCATCAGCATATAAAAGAAACATAAGCTGCTTAAATCTGGATGAATCTGATTATTTTAAACAAACCACGCACAGAATAAGTTGTGTTGAGCCTAAAGACTCATTTAAAGTGTTTTGATTACAGTAATTAAAACAGTTTGACAAGAACACATGCTTAGGGATTACATTCTGCACAAAGCTGATCATACACCTCATCATTAAGCCCTTCATTTGGTGAAGATAGACCTTTACAAATTACTTCAACAGTCAAAATCAACTGATATTTTTAAAACTTACAGTAGGACAAAAGAACGGGAGCCGCATTAATGGAATACAATTATCAGCATGGGGTCCCTTTAATGCTAGACAACAAGGAGAAGCATCCGCAGCACAATCTGCAGCTCTAGTTAAAGTCCTTTATGAATAATAGTCACTTCACAGAGAGAAGCCAGTTTAGAGGCTCAGTGTGTAAGACTGCAGAGATGTAGGGAATCTACTTAAAGAAATGGATTATAGTATTCATAATTATGGCTTCGTGCAGTACATGTAGAGTATAATCACCTAAAAATATGAGTCGTGTTTTTGTTACCCGAGTTATTTATATCCATACAAGAAGTGGGTTGCCATGTAGTGCTAACATGTTCAACAGTGGCTGCAAATTAACTGCCTGTTCTTTTTTCTGTTTAACATTATTGACAACGTAGGGAAATTCAAATGTCTGCATTTTACCCATCCTAAACACCTAGCATTAGCATTAGCATGTAGCATATTCACAGTAGTGAGCTGCCATTGAAGGTGCTCAGGGACAAACTCCAGATCTTCAACAGCACTGAGGTCAAGGACGCTGATGAAAGAATTAACCCATAAAGGCCCAGCGCTACTTTTATGTCAGTTCCCAAATGAAATGTTCTCTATATCTAACCTGCCTTAAGTGATTTATCACCATTTATTTAGAATATTATCCTCCATATTTAATATTCTATCAGTATAAATCAGGTATGTTCTTGTGTTTAATTCCCTGATCCTGTAGATCAGGGGTGTCAAACTCATTTTAGTTCAGGGTCCACATTCAGCCCGATTTAATCTCCAGTGGGCCAGACCAGTAAAATAATAACAGTGAAAAAAGTTAAATTATAATATGATCAGGTTTAGAGCTACAAAGTTTCCTTAAAAATCTGAATAACATGAACAACTTGAATTGTCTTAAGAAAAACGAGTGCAATTTTAACAGTCTTATGCCTCAGTTTATCATTTACACATGTGCATTACAATCGCACAAAACATTTAGTAACAGGCAGAATATTGGTAAAATTGCATTTATTTTTCTTAAGACATTTCCGTTTGTTCATATTTGTTCAGGTTATTCAAGTTTTTTTGTAAATGTAGTTTGGTAATGTAAACATTTTCATGTAATTTTACTTTTTTGCACCAAAAAACAAAGAGAAAATTTGGGGTCATCATTATTTATAGGTTATTATGACAATATTTTACTGGTCTGACCCATTTCAAATCTAATTGGACCATATGTGTCTGTATGTGGAACCTGAATTAAAATGATTTTGACACCATTGATTGTTAATATCTTCAGTGTAATTTTTGCAATTTTTCACAAATTCATCCCGCGGGCCAAGTTGGAAACTTTGGCGGGCTGGATTTGGCCCCTGGGCTGCATGTTTGACACCTGTGCTGTAGATGCTCATAAAAGCTCAGATTAAATTTGAGGGTTATTATATCAAAAGAAAAAAGTGACTTTTCAGTCAGTTACATCATTAACTGAACATAAACCAAGCATTTCCATCCACTGTCATTGATCAAACTCCATGGGTTTTACTGGTGAATCAGTGTCGTAGAAGATGACAGTGTTTCCACGGTATCTACAGAGCCTCTGAACGTTCAAATGGGCCATACCTGATGACTATGAAAAGATGACAAACTGCTTTTTCACAACAATTATTTAAACAGTTTACATCAGTAGATTATTTTTGTCAGTGATGGACGGTTGGGTCTTTATGGGTTAATCTGTATCACTGTTTCTCAACGTTTTTTGAGCAAACGCCCCTTTAAGTTATCATGACCCTCCTGCCCCCCTGGGAAAAAAAAACTGCCAAAGGGAGGGGGTTATAATACTCTGTAACTAATTGTTAAACGGGGGGAGCTTATAGTGGCCCGTAACACACTGTCAAGTGGGAGGAGTGGGTCTGATCGAGCTTATATGTTGCAAAGGACGTCACCACTGAAGACCCGGGGGATAGGGACCGCGTACCATGGAGTACCTTATTGCAGGGACCAGGGGGGCAGGCACGATGATTCGCCATTAACATTACATGCAGTTTGATATTAATACTTATACAGACTAACACCCCTCATTCTCATTTCAGTCTCAGCGCCCCCTTCACAGCTTTCTTGTTCCAAATGTCCCCTGATGGTGTCCCAATGCCCCCTGAGGCATTGAGAAACACTGATCTATATGAAACTGGTTTTAATGGTAGGTGAGACTGGTAAACTCCTCTGAAAGGCTTCAGTTTGACAGAACCCAGAACCTTCTTGCTGTGAGACATAAGTGCTGACCACTACGGCGCCATGCTGCCCATTACTTTACATTAGTTACTTTACTTATATTTACATTACTGTCCCTCAGTGTGATAGAGTGTGAGCCAGAGTAACTTTTCAAGAATTACCCATGATCTTAAAAAAAAAAAAAAATGCTTCTGCTTTTTAGTGATTAACAAATCTGAATGTTTCTGGTGCCAAGTTATAGATTCAGTAATCTTAAGTACTCCAACAAGGATCACAGTGTAAAATACTGTGATGTGCTCTATGGCTCCTCATACCAACATTAACCTTAATTTTATTTATTTCAGTTGAGTAAAGCTAAAGCTAATGAGAGCAACTGGAGTACATTAAGAGGGAGTGGTAATTTCTAAATGGCTAATTGAACAGAATCATCAACAGTATCTTTAAACATAGTTGTTTACATTCATGCAAAAGCATCAAATTAAAAGAGAGAGAGACATTTTAGTATCTAATATATACTGATCACTGACTATTTCATTCAGTTTTTGTCAAATCCATAAGGGAATTCTTAAAAATGCATTCAGCCCCCTCATTTTGATTTTTTTTGACAGTACAAAATCCTGTATTTCTGCTGTGTACAAGAGTTAAATAGAAACACTGAAAGACAAACATCAAAGAGTTACTTGCAGCCGCATTCGACAAGGTTCACACATTTGGTTTGGGCATGCCAGACACTGTCTCTCAAAGAAGAGCAACATGACCTCATGCTAACTCCTCTAAAGACTTTATCTGCTCACTACAGTAATAGATAGCGATGGATATGTTTATGCCTGTGTGTGCATATATTTAAATCTAAGACACGGGCTAAGAGACAGACATAAGAATATACACAAATAGCGCAGGTGAAGAAACAACCTGTTGTTTTTTTTTATGTTTTGTTGTTACATTGTGTATGTACTTTCTGTCCCTATGGAGTTTTGTTTAGCCACACAGCAAAACACTGTCCCACCACAATAAAAAAAAAAACAAAACAAAAAAACTGAAATGCACACATACACGATCAATGAGCAGGCTGTGGTAAATGAATTATTGCATTGTCAGATAGCACAAATGTAGTCTTATTTCAGGGGAGCTACTGATATCGTGGTTTTCCACTGTAAATGTTAAGTGGAAGTTCAGGGATGTGCTTGGCATCAGAGAAGTGAAAATAAGTTCAAAAATAAACACAAATAGTGCCAGAAGCAAAAAATGTGAGAAGTCTGGAGAAAACGATGTGCAAGTGCTTGGAGCTGTGCCCATTTTCACACCTACACAAACCACCTGATGGGGCTTGTACTGTACATCTTGGTGACGGGTGAGCTACAGCCCATAAATAATGAAAAGATACACAAAACGATGTTCTATAAACAGACACTGGCAGTCAGGACTGGGTTTAAAGACACATCTTATTAAAGTCAGGTCTCATTTTAATGATCCATTGATGATGTATACAATCCAGAAATCTTTATGCATCCTACATATGAGTAAGGCTTGACTTTTAGCCCCATTAGTCACATCTGCAGTATAGAAGTACTTATTGGCAGCTGTTGGTTGTGTTAAATCAAAAGTACATGGATTATATTTAGTATTTCTACTTTGAAGTATTGGCTGGAAGTGACAGAGTGATACAAGCTAGAGGCACTGTTGTTTTCATCTGGACATAGCTCTGACTTAAAAGAATGGAGTTTGATGCAGAAATGGCATCACTTCTACACGGGTGGGTTTGATTATGAGGCTTGTGAAGGTATAGGGTAAGTTTGAGCAGGGTGCGATTTGTTGGGGGAGGTGAGGGGGATCAACCCCCCCTCTGGTTTTTACATCCCTACTTCTGTTGAATGAATTTCATCCTGAAGGAGGGGGCAACCCATCCATCCATCCATCCATTCATCATGATTACAAACCAGCTGAAATGACAGGCAGGTTGGGACTGAGTTTTCTTGCACCTGTAAACATGCAGCAAGCAGTAAATCTCAAAAACCACAATTAATTTCATTTAATGAACTACTGTCCCAGTTTCTTTTAACATTAAACCACCTCGGTACCAAAACATCTCTGGTTATCTGGACAAAAGAGATTTTTAGACCAATGGTGGCTCTGGACTACTCCACTTAGGCTGCTTACCAGAGGGGGGGGGGGTCACATAATTTAAATTTCACTCACCAGTTACATTTCGGATAGAAGGACCAAACCAGGAGAAATGGAAGAACTCACCAAAAAAAAGGTTTGAGGTTTGAAAAATTTTAAAAAGTTTATTGCATCAGACAAAAATAAAAAAAGTTACAAAAACAAATCTAGCATCAAACACACATTTTGTCACAGAGAGAAAAAGAAAAAGCCCGCCAAAAAGAGTTTCCTTTATTACCTTTTTATAGTCTTTAGTGACTCTTGGAGACTCCCATTATTCAATGATGTCATTCATCCTATGCTTATTATTAGTTAATGGTAGTTACTGGGCAGAACATGTTAGTCACTCCATAAGCCAATTCTAAGAAAAGCACATGCTTTTGCATGTGCACAGCTCTAGCTTAACACCTGCACTATTAGGCTAGCATTTCTTGACCACAAAAAATCCCCCAGGTTCAAAATCTGTTTTTTCTGCTCTATGTTCTTTACCTCAACTACTTTCTGAAGATGTAAAATTAGATCTTTTAGGTAGAATCTGACCTCTCCTCTAAGTTCAGCACAGGCAGGTGTGAGTACATCAAAACCCCACACACACATGAATCAAACCTGACTCTTCAGTACCTCTAAAACAGTGGTTCTTAACCTGGGTTCGATCGAACCCTAGGGGTTCGGTGAGTCAGTCTCAGGGGTTTGGCAGAGGTCAAGACACACACTCGACTCATTAGTCGGGTGTGTGTGTCGGGCTAGGTCCGTGTATGTAAACAAACGGCTTCAGAGACTCTTTCTCTGATTGACATCCAATATACGCGATGTATTTTTGTTGCTTATAGCACTACAACACATCCGGAAGTGTTTATAATCTCTACCACTCGTCTGACGATGAATTATTTGAGTATTTTCCACATCGTTGTTAGGACTTTTGCTACTTCCTGTTAATCATGGAGGCAGCCATGTGTTGCGTTTGTTTACATTTTTCGGTCACCGCACTGGGCAGTTACAATCATGTCATGACCGATGCACCGTCGCGGATGGAAAAATTGTATTATCAGTCACACTGATTTGCAGTAAATATTCATTATTATTGTAGCCTGATGGAAATTAGGTGATGGGTGTGTGTTAAAATGTTAAAAATGATAAATAGCATAAATACAATAAGTTCATTATTGGAATACATAAGGTTAAAAATTAAAACCATTTCAGTGTGGTAGTATTAAAAAAGGTCATGTCTTTGTGAAAAGGTATGTAATTTGTTGTGAGTTTATGCACTGTATTGGTTTTGTTCATTGAACACAGTGATGTTAATGCACAGTTCATTTTGTGCACCAGTAAAACATATACCTGTCTCTTGAATTTGAAAAAAATCATATTTTATTTTTTAATAAAGAGGGGTTCGGTGAATGCGCATATGAAACTGGTGGGGTTCAGTACCTCCAACAAGGTTAAGAACCACTGCTCTAAAATAAAAGAATATTACTATTATATAGGAATATTACTCAGAATATTACTTAGACTTGCAAAAAAGACTCTTCAAGCAAAACAACTTTGTAATGTAAAGATTAAGCAGACAACTCATAACATTACATTTCCTCTTCTTTTCCATTTTGGTTCATGATCTATGATTTATGATGTTCATCCGACATTTCTTGGAGCAAGATTTAAACACACATTCAACTTCCATTCAACGTAAGATACGTACAGCACACCTATATCCTACATTACTGGCACTAACTTTCACCTGAACCGAACTGTCGGCAGTCTCGGAATTCGCGAATGTCACCATGCACATAAATACATTGTACACCTTACCTATCTGTCTCTGTATAGATCAGCAGATGTGCCTGCAGACCTTAATTCAGAGGTACACATGGATCCACAGACTGGGGGCCATCTCCCACATCGCAGGTGTGGCCGTCACAGAAAATTCAATGTTTCATGTATTTTAGTTTGCATTAAAGATGAATGTCTAACTGTTCGACATGTAATAGGGCCTACCGTTAACTTAAAAAAGAATTAGGCCTGTTGATTGTTTGTTTTGTCATGACTGAAAAAAAAAAAAACAAAAACCAGCCCCCGTTCTGTGTTTTTTGACAAATCGCACCCTGAGTTTGTGTGAAGGTGTTGATCCACAGCTCAGACTAAACTGTGACAGTTCTGACCTAGTTTGGACAATTACAAACAGATCTTTGGTGCTTCTATTGTCAACACCAACCATACAGTAAACAGAGGGGATTTTACTGTGGCTGTTTTGTGTCTAAAAAAGACATCTGAGGTAACAGAGCTATGATGTAGATGCATATGAACAACTATGAACTCTTGCCTATTTTGACCGAAAGTCAAATAGGCAACTATGAGTTTTGGTTTGAAAAAGAAATCTTGACGGTACCATTATACAGATGTGTGTAAAACATGAGCTTTATACTTTGTTTGGTGAATAATGCATTATATATAGATTTACATTGGTGGTTTTGGTAGCTGCGAGTCTGTTGTGTTGTGGTGTGTGACTTCCTGAACTTATCCTGAATCTTTGGTCTTTTGAATTGGACTTTTAAATATCTGATTTTACTTTAGTCTTAGCATTTACACATATAAAGTTTTCTCAGGTCCTATAGAAATGATCTGGAACCAGCCGCTCTATAGATAGGCTTAACCTCCTCATGTTTTTTTTGGTTTTTTTGCCATTTCATTAGTACTAACAAATGCAACTGAAGTAAGTACCCATCTCTATTTTATTTGAATTTAAATATGCTGCTAAGTATATCCATTATATCCAAGGAAGAAATTCAATAAGAACCATCCACAACGTTGCTGATTTTTTCTCTCTATTGGTAGCCTTATAGCCAAAAACATGCTTTATGAAGCACCTGACCTTTGGCCATCAAAATCTCGTCAGAACTTTCCTGAATCCAAGTGAACATTCAGGGAAAAAATTCAAGGCATTGTTGAGGCATTGCATTTATAAGAAAGAAGAGCCATGGCGGTATAGCAACCTTGACCTTTCACTTCGAAACTACCAATTATACTTTCAGAACCATACAATAACATGCTATTATATAAAGTACTATGTATTACATCTATAGTATTAGTATTATTATATGAACGTACTAAACAGCACTGTACCTGTCACTATATTTTTGCAACTACAGTCTGTCAGACTAATGTGTTGCATTTCTCTCATATGTTGATATAAAAAGCAGCAAGAAGTAATGTCACAAAGAAGGACATATCCTTCAAGGATTGACAACAGTCAATAGCATTAGTGGCGCTGAGGCAGTGGGAGGCACACAAATCAAATTGTGCTTAGGGCCAACAAAGGCATGTGCAGACCCTGTTTGTTGCTATGGAAACAAAACACCATCTTGTGTAGTTGCTTTCGCCTAAACTTTTCAGAACGTTACAGAGCATGCATATTACAAGTACTTTTCAGTTTTCAGCTCGTCTCCACAGGAATCTATGGTCTGAGGTGGCTTTAAGACCATACTTACTGTGATCCCAGCTACCTGACCTGCTGAAAACATCATTAGTGGCAAAATTATTTTTATGGCTGAAATTCTTTCTGAGACAAACCAGTGAGGGATCATGCAAGTAAAAATCAATGAGCGAGTAAAAAATGAAATTATACCCATGATTGGCAAAGTAAGTTGTGTTTATCATTCTAGGTAAAATATTCCATGAGGCATATTATATAAAGTATTATGATTCTGTCTGGGCTTTTCCTCTGCATTAGTGCTATCAGTCTTTCACTTTAGTTGGTAGATGCCACAGCAGGATTATTTATTACTTCATGGAAGAAGACGAACAAGATAAACAAAGAAAGCAGGAGAGACCAGACCCGTGTGAGAGACTTAGAGAAGTACTTTAGCCATAGGGGAGACTGGATATTGACTCCACAATCCTTGTCTATTCTTCACTGCACAGTCTCTCTCTTCGTTTTTACCTTCTTTTTCATTCCCTTACCTTCTCTACTGTTACATATTTTAGAATCAGCTCTCCTCCTGTCATTCATCCATCCATGGTTTTCAACCTTTCCACACAGACCTCCATATCAAAAACTTGTTCAGTACAAATGCACCTTTCTTCATGTAAAGAATGGGACATATGTGAAGGATCTTAGCTTAAAGAAATCAGATTGTTTATCTCTGCAAGCCTTTAGTATAAATTAAATACAAAACATGAGTGCAGTATCTGTACAGACATGAAATACAATAATACAGGCATGTTAAACTGAAGTCATTTTAAGACCTATTTAGAACAGAATTCAATGCCCATTTCACAGCCTATTTCGGTCATAATGGCAAAAATTTGTGACTCCTAGAATTTAGGAAAATGTATTTATTTACTCCAACACCTTGATTCCCACTGTTCTGAGTCATTTCTCACCGGGGACTATAAAGTTATCGATAACTGGTTCCTAATTTCAATTTAAATTGTTGGGTTGGAACAGGTGGAATTCAGTAGACTAATGTTACTTTGTTTGCAGTTTGGACATTTAACAGACACATTTAAACACAATTCAGCAAGGAAGTTTATGGCAATGTAACTTAAGACCTAACATATCAAATTTAATACCTTTTAAAGACTTCTTAAGGTATTAAATGCAGATTTGTAAATTCAAGACTTTTAAGAATGTTTAACCCTGTAAAGCACGAACCATTAAATCACTGGCAGAAAATTCCAATTCTTTGAAACTGGAGCCTTTATTGGTCCTTCTGAACAACCCAAAACATTTTTTTTTCAATATCAATTTCCATATATGACTTTCAATTTTGTATCATATTTGATACATCAGGTCTCAATGCTCAAATATTATTATTTTTGAACAAACAAAAACAATATATAATACAAACATTTGTGACAAATTGGTAATTCCTTTTCAAAATTGGCAAAGTTCTGCCTCCTTCCTCATTGACAGTCTTGTAGTTACACTGGAAAGGCCTCTGGTGAACAAATTCCTCCCCACTGGTGGAATAACCATGTATTGCATGTATCTAATTGTATACATCAGGTTTTTCCAAGAAAGAAAATATCACACTGATCATGTAGAGGGCTAAACTCATGTATCAAATATGATACATTTGGCATTATACGGTTAAGACCCCGCGGGAAACCTGATACATAAGACACTAGGTTCAATTCATCATATTAAAGTATGTAAAGAGCCTTTAAATGGAAAAAAAGCTGGAATACAGGAAAAAGTAGTCATCAAGGGGTGATCCTGCTCCCAGGACAGAACAGACAGACCACGCAACAGGTGCTGTGTGTACAGAAATCTGGACAAACAATATATATGAGATAACTTTTTTTGTGATCTGGCACTATATAAATAAAATTTGATTGATTGAGTGATTTAATTGGTTTTCCCCTGTAAGTCGCTTTGGAAAAAAGCATCTGCCAAATGCGTAAACATAAACATAAACATAAACATTTTAAAATTCAACATATAGTACACACAACAAATGGGATGTTCACAATATAGTGATGAGTGATGATCTGCATTATTTGGCTACCGACGGGGACAAGACCTGAGCTTCACACATCCAGCCATGGGGACCGAGACAAAAAAGGACAGGACATTAAGCAGACACATTACACAACACACTATCTAAAGACAAAAGAGTGACACACACAGGGGACAGATACAAGGACAGACAAAGGAGACCAGGCTGCATCCAATTCATTGGTCAAATCTAAATCAAATGTAACTGTATTCATTATAATGGAGAATGTATTTGCAAGATAGAGACAAAAGCTGCACTAATTAAGTATGACTGACAAGAAACTTACTGATGCACTGAAATTTGGAAGACACTACATGTACAAGTTATTACAAAATGTGGCAAAGTTTATTACAAAATGTGTTCAAGATTTTTATTACAAAATGTGGCATGTCATTACAAAATGCTGCGTTATTACATAATGAGGTGAAAAATTATTACATTATTACATATTGCATCATTATTACATAATGCAGCGCTACAGGGTGACATAAAGCACACTGACATAGCACCAAGGTTATTATCGTTAACGAAAACGAACGAAATGACGAAAACTAAAATTGAAAAAACATTTTCGTTAACTGAAATAAATAAAAACTCTAATTAAAAGAAAAAAACGATAACTAACTGAAACTGTATTGTGAGCTTACAAAACTAACTAAAACGTATAAAAATTATGGATACAATTCCCTTCGTTTTCGTCTCTGTCAATGTCGGATTGATATGAAATTAATTTATTTCACTTCAGCAGTTTGAGCTGGTGACACCATACGACACTTCACAGTCTGTCATGTCTGGTCATTTGTGGTTTCCAGTCGTCTTCTGGTCCCCACTCTACCTGGAACATACAGACTAAAGCTGGGACACAGCAGCACAGTCCTGTCTGGGGTTTACTGTAGTGATACATGGGTCGGGTTTTTTTTTTTTTTTTTTTTTGGCGTACCGTGTGTGTGCGCGTGAGTGACAGACAGAGCTGAGCTAAAGGACAGTCAGTGTTGAACTAGCATCCAGGTTAAAACTGGAGAGTTTATCACCATGAAAAGGCCTTCCAAGCCCTGAACTGCACAGTTTAGAAGAGGAGAAAAGAGGAGGATGAAAACTAATCCAATTACAGAGGTATGGAACCTGTTAGAATGTTAAAAAACGTTTGATGTTACTAGCTACAGCTAGCTGAACTGAACTGAAGCAAAGTTGGCTAATAATGGAACTGCAGATGATTAAGAGATGAGAGATCTGCTAAGGTGTGGTTGACTGATGAGGAACTGGGTTATATATGTTTATAAGTGGTTTATATATGTTTCTGTCTGCTTTAACTGCTGGTTAGCTGGTTTATATAGGTTTCTATCTGCTTGAACTGCTGGTTAGCTGGTTTATAATATGTTCCTATCTGCTTTAACTGCTGGTTAGCTGGTTTATATACTGTATGTTTCTATCTGCTTTAACTGCTGGTTAGCTGGTTTATATATGTTTCTATCTGCTTTAACTGCTGGCTGCTTTGTGCATCTCCTCTCATGCTTTGCACATCTTCGCATTGTTTCACGTAAGTGACGTTGTGTATGGATTGCACCCCACCTCAACCTGCTATAGGGAATTTATACATTGTACGGTACATTGTGTCTCTGCTCAGTCCATGAGCCGCCCTAACCCGACCCCCAAATAAAGTGTCCAGGGTAACACATATCCACGCCTCACTAATTTCTTTGAATAGGATGATGAGGAAGATAAAATATATAAAATAACTAAAACTAATACTAAAACTAAACTAAACTAAACTAAACTAAACTAAAACTAAGCATTCAGAAAAAAACGATAACTAATAAAAACTAACAAACCTGCTCTAAAAACTAATTAAAACTAACTGAATAAGAGAAAAAAAAGTCAAAACTAATTAAAACTAAACTATAATTAAAAATCCAAAACTATTATAACCTTGCATAGCACAGAGATTAAAACTGCACCAATGACTTATTCAAAGCTGACAAAAGAGATGGGTCAAAAAGCACTGACGATGGAACTTGTAAATACTGTAAAGAAAAAGTCCTTTCAAATCTGACACCAGAACTGTTTTAGTATGGTATGGTCAGCCCTATCATGACAGCATCTGCTTTTTCTTGACATTATTTAGAGGTTATTTCTGACTAGCAAGTCAGAGTATTACTGGCACAAAGTGAACTGAAGTCTAGTGTCCGACATGGGCTTTGGTAGTCTCATTTCTTCTTCTCTGGTGAGTGGGTGAGGAACAATTAGTGGAAAGTGTTTAGCCTCATATCAAACTGGTTTGACATCGGCCCTGTCCTGCCACCAAGGCCACCCGTCCACTCTTATCCTTGTTCTATAATAAAATGAAAATTATGACTTGTGTTTTCTTGCTTTTTAACAATTGGTAGTATGATGTATATGAATCAGAGGCCCAGACCTCCCAGACCTCACCTTTGTAGAGCTTTATAATGCACACTTGGGCTATATTCTGCCTCTCATTGCCTCACCTTTTTTCATCCATTTCATCCAAACACTCTGTATACCTTTCATTAGAACAGCTTGTATTACACTATTGAATGACTGCCCTTGTCAGTGATTCTTGTTTGGTAAAAGTCAAATGCTGCAGAATACAAAATAGATATCCAATAGTGAACTTTTTTTTTCCCTAATTAACCAGCTCCAAAGCTTCCTTTTGTTTTGTAGTGACTGATAATTGGATTTAATATTGAAAAGGCTGCACACAGAGGGAGACCAAACTGTTTTTTTTTGTTTTGTTTTTTTTGTTTTGTTTTTTTATCGAACCTACTTTGTAAATAAAATAGTGGAGTAATATTCTAGAGGCAAAAGGCTGTGTCACAGAGGGTCACCTGGGTAAAACTGAGTTTACGCAGCAGAGTTTACGCAGCAGTAACACTTGCTGAATGCTGGAAATGTTTTGTTTCACTGCAGTCTAAGATTTGAAAAGGATACAAACCCTGGAAACAGAACATGGTGTAGATTCACATTAACAGGATTTTAGCAGTTCAATTTCCACAAATGAAAGTTACAAAAAACATATTTTGCTCTGATTATACTATGAAAAACATGTAAAGTCATACAGCCTGTAGAGATACAGTAGAGATTAAAACAGTTCTGATAATATTTAACACCAGACCAATCAGAGACACAGACACGTGGCCTCTAGAAAATCTGTTGAACTGAAGACGACTCTTTTGTCTAAACTGCAATTGAAAAAAAATGTGCTGCTCATTGTTTGAATTAATACCCAGATTGAAGAATAAATCAATACTTTTCACGATTCCTACTATGAATAACGTATTTCTCAAAACTGTATGATATAAAAATGAATATCAAGTTTAATTCTTAATTTGAATCAAAATATCTGTCTCATTGTGTTTACTCTGCTGGCCTGCCTGCATGTCCAAATGAGCTCCAGTCAGCTTCTTTGCTAGAGTTTCTCCTCAGTTAACATTGCATATTAATCTGCATGTAAAACATTCAACCCTACTGCTGGATTTTTTACCTCCGCCTTCACTATAAACCATGTATTTTCCTATATTTATTTCACTATATTTTATTTAGATATTCATGAAACCTCAGAGTTTATTCAAAGGTTATTATATCAGAACAGAGAAAACTGACGAAAAAGTTACTTTTTCAGCAAAAATAACATTAACTGAGCACAAAAACAAGTGTCTCCATCCACTGTCATTGATCCAACTCCATGGGCTGATCATCCAAATGGGTCATATCTGATGACCATGAAAAGATGACAAACTTTATTTTACACCAATTATTTACATGTATTGATAGGATTAGTGGATCAGCAGGTATACATCAGTTTACATCAGTAGATGTTTTGGTCGCCAGTGGAGGTTTGGGTCTTTATGGGTTAACTGTGTGACTGTATGTACATTTCATGACAGCAGGACAATGGTTTTGAGATTACATTTGCGGAGGGTTAGACCAGTGTTTTTCAACCTTGGGGTCGGGACCCCACGTAGGGTCGCCTGGAATTCAAATGAGGTTGCCTGAAAGTTCTAGTGATTGATAAAAATTAAAATAAGAATAAAAGCTTACTAATAAAAAATATATGGTCAGTTCACAGAAACAATCACAATACATAAAAGACATGAAAAACTGAAGCAGAAACTGAAGCACTGTGGTATTGTCTATCTGTCAAATGTTCACTGTGGTCGGTTTCAGATGCTGCAGCTCTTTCATAATTCATAGTTTGAGTTATTGTTTGTTCAGTATTAATTGTCAGCCTTGTAAATACAAGCTGGACTGACTGTACATATCCTGACCAAGGAAAATAAAATTCTCACTTTGTGCAGTAATCTACACCTGGCTTTTCTGCCTCCGTCCATAATAATATACATTATATAGACTAAATGTTGTCTAGAATTAATGTTTATTTGCAACATAGTATAGCAAACAATTACATGATCAAAAACAAATTAATTTTTGCAAAAAAAAAACAAAAAAAAAAGTCTCCGCTTTGAATGTTGGGAGTCGCCAGAAATTTGTGACGTTAAAATGGGGTCACAAGCCAAAAAATGTTGGGAACCACAGGGTTAGACAATGAAATTAAGCAAATGCAGTAAATGTGGAAACAGGCACCTGTTGAAGTCCAAACAAAAAACACAGTACCTTAGTAAGCCAACCATGTCCTTTGTATTTGTGCACGACAGTATAACAATCGATGTTCTACCTAAACTACTGCGTTAACCTTCACAGTATCATGGTTTACACCTTGTCTTCTAAATCATTTAGAAAGCCTCATTCAGCACACATCTTCTCCCCAGCCACTGCGCCTCCCAGTCACTGGTGTAAATGAGAGTTTGATGTAAACAAACTTCCCAGGAACACAGAGTGAAATGTGGTAAGTTAGGCCCAGGGTAGTTCCACAAAACACAGAGGCACTGAGCCCTTTGGGTGTGTGGGTGTGTGTGTGTGTGCGTGCGTTTGACTATAGAGTCTGACTAAAAAATAAAAACACTTATGAAGACGATAGAGATGCACTGTAATTAGGGTTTAATAGAACACACAGCAGTGCTTTTTAGGCACAGAAGACAAAGAGCAGAGCTAGTTAGATTGGTTTTCAGATGGTTTTATAGAACATATTCAGACTCAAGTGAGTGAGGTGGGCAACAACTTAACAACTTCAAAGATTATGCACTGGAAGCATTTTCACAGGTGAATTAAAAGTGGTAAATAGCAGGGATAGTGGGCATACATGCATTGTATTAAGTGTGCTGGCAGGGCAATTCTTAAAATATGGTAACATTTTGCAGAAATGGTTAGAGGGGAATATATTGTGAATGTGAAATTACAAAGAAATGCTTCTCAAAAGAGCAACTAGCAAACTTGACCTCATTACTTTAGCGCTCAGATTCAGCATCCATACAAACACAAAGATATTAAACTTACATTTAAAAATATATTAATGCTCTTCATAGAGGCAAATATACAGATGCATATATTGCATATATGCTTATTAATACATTTAATCACACACATTCACACAAAACAACAAGTTAAATTGACAAATAGGTGCAGTACGTTATGAGAAGAAAAACAATAAGGAAAGCCTATATGAAGTAACACTGTAGAGTACCTGGAAGTGATGAAACAGCCTCAAACCTGTTATTTTCTCCTCAGTTCCCAGTTTTTTTTCCCCCCTCTTTTGGGCCATCATCCATCAGTACAGACCAAGCCTGTGAATTCAATGCTCCCCAGGGAAGGGCCTCCACCAATGGGGACAAAAACAGGGCAAAACCCCCCCAAGGGAAACCACACACCGTCACAGTCATACACACATACACACACATACTGTGTAGGAAAACTGGTGCACATGCAGGCCTTCACAGAAATACTGGAGCATAGCAGATAAATACACAAATAGACACAGTGCAGTCTACGCTAAAATCATTCTTAATTACATTGGATAGTTTACCTTGGTGCTTACATCTATTTATCTGTGCAGCATTACATCATTCCTTTATGAATGATCTGTCATTTTCTCTGTCGCTGTCAGTCTTCCTTCACTCCTATCAGGTAGATGGAGTCTGCAGACAGCTGCCATGTGTATGAGCTACATCCTGTCAGCATAATATACGAGGCAGATGTGTTGAAAGTTTACATACTGCAGAAGAGACACTAAACCTTACATAGGGTTTACTGTTGATGTGTGGTGTCATCATATATTTTCTTTTCTTTTGCTATCAATCCCTTGTCGTGTTCACATAAAATTACACACGTGATCCCAAACAGACCACAACATAAGTACAGTGTCTGCACAAAGGCTGTCAAGGGAGAGATCGGCCTTGATGTGGAAGATATGTTCATCTGTCTGAGACCCACACATACCTCAGCTCCGAAGCCTATTATGTATAGGAAGCAGCATCGGAGAAAACACAACACATGCAGCACATACATTATAAGTACTGTATAATACACAGTATGATCCAGAACCAGCTGTTTGGATCTTCTGTTAAGGCTGATGTAGTACGTTCATTACCTTGACAGAGGAGGGAGGCGTAATCACACCAGATTGTGTAATCCTGTGCCAAAGCAGTCCCTTATAGATGACTCTTAGTTCATTAAAATCCATTCTTTACAATCAGAGGCCAACTCCCACAGTGATGTCTTTTATTGGATCCCTAATCAAGTCTCAGAGGAGAACAGTCCATAATATGCACTGAGCTTGGCGAGTGTATATTACACACCATTTCTCTTGATTGTTATTTTACCGGCATCCAATTAGAGAAATTAGGACAGCGCTATGGCTGGCTTATCAGATATCTGCACAGTAAAGTCAACCATGGAGAAGTTCCTAATGGTAGTGTAATAGGGAAATTTTCAGTTGGCCGTATTTCATATTTCACACATAATGCGATATCTACAGCAATGTTCTGTAGGTGGAAGTTTAAATGGGTAATTTCTCAAGCATAGCCAATTACGCGTAAAGCCACCATGCAGAACACGTTTTATTGATGAAAACTGCCACTGTTTTTAGCCTTTTATTAGAAATTGTTAGGATGTGAAATTACAGTTGTATGAGGAATTCATTGTGTTTGAACATGTTTCCATTTGTTGGTGTGTATTTGTGTGTTTTCATTACAGAAGCTCCTGCAAATTTTATAACAGAAACAAGGAGAATAAATGTGACTTGCGCACCCATGAAAGACCGCAAAAGTGAGGGCTCAGTGCTGTTCTGAAACAATTAATTTAATTTCCATTTATTTGATACTCTTTCTTCTTTTGTAGCTACCTAATTCTATTATTGCAAACCATGCAGATATGTTAAGACTGAAAGCTGACAGTTGACTCATTCATACTGACAAGCAGTGCAAATTGCTAAATGTATATTTCTTTCTTTTGCCTCCCACCCTCAATGTTCCATAAGAACACACAAGTTTCTTTCACAGGAGCATTAAGCTCTGAGACCAGCACACTGATTTAATGTAATTTATTCATGCCAGCACACTGGCTTCAAAGCAGGAAATTAACATCTTTTAATTTCCCATATTAAATTTCACACGTTCAACCTTGAAGTTAATTAAAAACATTAGACACAAGTGAGCTATCCCACTTGCTGTTGCTGGTGTGGCACTGTGAGGGGACTCACCAGGACTACCTGACATACGTACATCCACACACTCGTAGAGCTGATACGGCGGACCAACTGGCAGCATGCTGTTTTTCTGGACAGGTAATAATTTCAACTAGAGGCGTCATCAAAGATATAGATTTAAGAGCCTAAGCCTCTCCTAGGAAGGTCTGAGTGCTGCTCTCCCAGGAGAAATGTTTCCACAGCCATAGAATGGTTGTTGCCTATGAGTTTTAAAAGTGGCAATGGGCTGAAAATCAATATATAATTTGGCTTTGTTGTTGCAAGGACAATTGGTCGGAATTGCTTATAAGTGTTGATATACAGCAATTCTACCCCTCACTTCAAAAGTAGGAATTTTTAATAACAGAAAGATGACGGAGTAACATTGCTATGTATTTATATTAATCTCCACAAAGGATGTGGTGTAACGATCTGCATCTGTTTGTTGGTTTGTTTGTATACCAGTAGGTTTACACTACAACAACTCCACCTATTTTCTTGAAATTTGATGAAAACATAAGGTATTGGTCAATGATTGACCACTCAGTTTCAGAGCAGGTAAGCAGTGGGTCCACTGGGATGCTGCGACTGAAGTCTCGCGATCACCGAGTGGGTGATGTTGCACTCGCTGGCTGCAACAGCTGATGGAGGTATGTAAACAACTACTATGATGGCATGTGAAAACACCAACGGCAAATAGTACAGCCTTGGTCCCACTGCCAGGAGCGCCACATCACGAGAACATACACAGTCCTTTACGGTTACATGTCCGGGGTTACAATGTGAGAAGCTGGGCAGGTCAATAACACTGTCCGGTATATCCCTGTGTAGCCATGTCTCTGAAAAAGCACAGCATGCTTCACTCCCTGTACACTCGCCGGGTGTCTACGAGGGCTGCCAGTTCATGAGTTTTGTTGGAGAGTGATGTCCTATGATTTGATGATCGATGGTAAGGAGGGCTTGAATCGCCTGTCTCTCTAGGTCCTCTCTCTGACCTTAGCACTGGCCATTTCCCCCCGGCGGGTGCCTCTGCATGCCTCCTTAGGTATCCTCACAGAGGAAATGCCAGCTCCATGTTTAAAACTAATTCCTCACAAGTGTATGTTAGCATTATAGCTGAGTAATTCTACAACTAGAGTGCAACAGTAAAGAAGAGTGCAACAGTAAAGAACAAAGAACATATAGAAAAACCTGAGATAAAAACAAAAAGAGACACAAAAAGGTGAAAAAGAGTCAGAGCTGCTGCCACCCAGCGCCATCATCACTCAGTTGAGAGTGAAAAGCTGTTTCATTTTCTGTGGAGTTATTCAGACATTTCAAAGTAAATTTAAAACATATTTTTATCACAAAGTTGAGATCAACTCCATTTAGAAAACTACCTCTGACCGGTGCAATTTTACAATCTTAAAATGTGTCTAAAGGACAGCTGCCAGCGTCCAGTATAATCTCCTCATAGACAGCATTCTAACACTAGTGGCATCACATTTTAAACATGTTACATTAAACCAGAAGAACAGCAGCCGCTATTACATAAATTGAAACAATTTGCCGTAATTTCAGAGTCACATTCATGTTTTTTTTTAATGTATTACAATGATGGTCAGTAATTAGACAGTAGACTCTACTGTGTGTATTAGCATATTGCACCAATTTACCACCATCAGAAAAGAGGCAATATTGTTCTTAGATGAAGCCCCCTCAACAATGCATCCTCCTCCCAGTCCTCAACTTGACACAATGACCATAAGTGCTACATTACTTTAAGTCATTACCCCTCTCTGCAGGGGTTTACACATTAGTCCGAAGCCAGTGTGCTCCCTCTAAATCGGAGTCTCCATTTCATGGTATTAACCTGTGGACCTCTGTAAGCTGTGGGTAATGTGAAGCCACTAGCATGTAATGTGTAGTGTGTGTGTGTGTGTATGAAGAACCCCACTGACCCCCTGTAACAGGCATATTAGTGGGTTATCTCCAGCTGCGGCTGCTTGGGGAAAGTCCTGCACTAGCAGAAGCATCCATGATTACAGCACTACTCATTAAAATGTCTGAAACACACACATACTACATATGGCCTCGTACACACACACACACACACTCCCACTTGCTCACATGTCGTATTTGCAGTAGGAGGTCCAACGTGAATGCAAAAATTTACACATATGAGAAACGCCTACAGAGAAAAAGAATAATTGTGTGTCACACAGTATTAATTCATAAATGCAAGGTCAGCTGCATAAATAACTATACAACACAAATCTTTTTCATTCGCAGCCATAAAAAAACATGCCAAAGTGAAGAAATGAAAAAAATTACATGGGTTTCTACATTAGAAAAGCAGTTGGTTTTAATTAGAGCCCATCCCCTACTTGAACAATTCTTAGCTGTCTTTGACTAATTGGTTACGTCAGATAACTGCAGAACTCCCTCATAACCGTTTTCCAGTATTATTGTCATTAGAAATTAGAGGTTCTAAAAAAAAATTCACAGCGTATTAGGGAACAGTAAAGGTGTGACTATCATTTTGCAGTAATGACTATTAACATATTCCCCATAAAAAAGGCTTTGAAAAGATTAAAAGACTACAAATGTCTTCATTAACGTACAATAGATTAGTCACCTAATTGACCTAGACAAAGCAGTTCTATTAAATTTAAAGCAGTGAAGAGGACAGGTATGTTAGAAGGCCAGAAAAGAAGGGGGGGGGGGGGACCATGCTCATAATCTTTGCCTTATAGCATGGCTTTTATTTGACTCTGACTCAGTGTTATTTGCATACAGACCTGCGTTCTCTGGAGCTCCAGCAGTCTGGCTTCAGGCAGCTCCTTCCATAAAGACTGGGAGTCACAGAGGGACTCTGCAGAGCTTAGTTTAGAGCTGCTTCATCCTTCTCCCCAGTTTTCTTCTCATACTGCGGGCTGTTATCCAACGGGGTATGCTTCACTTGCCTGCAACAAGCGTATCTGCAGGACTTCATGCTTAAGGTTTACCTCCTGTTGAGAAGGCTGTTGCTTGGAGCTAACGTTGAGAAGATGTCTTTCTGCACCATATGACCTCTCCTCTAGAATGCCTCAAGGTTCAACCCAGTGACTCCTTTTTACCCTCTTTTCATGCATATACATTTCAGATCGGCCATCACTTCTCACGCTTTGTACTCTATTGTAATTCTGATCAGAGTTGACTTTCTTTTATCTGCTTCAACATTCAGGTTACGGTGTACATCTTCCTCTGTCAGAATGAACCCTGCACATGGATTTACTCCAGGTGGTTCTCTCTCAGTCTTCAGTAAACCTGTTGTTGTTCTGTGCACATACTTCCTGAGCTAAGACCTCTCTATTATCCTTCCTCTCCTTCTCTCACTGCCAAAACCTATAATGCGACTCCAGACAGCCAGCTGCCGTATAAGACCAACATCACAGCCAAAGTGCCATCCTGTCAATTTACTCTGTACAACACCTATTGATCCATTTCTCACAAAAGCAGTTCCTTGTCCAAGCTTACGCCATCACCTCACTAGACTACTACTACTACTACTACTACTACTACAGCTCCCTTCTGGCAGGGTTCCCAGCATGCACTGCTCCACTGAAAATTTTCCAGAATGTTGTAATTTGAAATTCTGTACTTATGTAAAAGTTTAAACGCTAATAAAATGAAGACGGAAAGAGGAGAGTAGGCCAAGCTGAAGAGAGAGATCCAGAGAGAGATCCATGAAAACCTAAACCCAGGAAGGACGTGCCGACACGCCCAGAGACCCTCTAGAGATAATTGATGATTCGCTTCATTTTTGCGAAAAATAGATAGATTTATCCAAAATTACACCGTGACAAGGTAACAGAACAACATATTGCTAATTGGCATGCCTTTGAGCAAGCCATGCACCATTTTTTTGGCCATGCTTTTCAAAAATTAAGCATGCAAATCACGGGTCCATGGCTCGCTGCCTAATACACTGGTCTGATTATGTTCCATTCCATAACACATACTTTTCACCTCATGCTCGAACAAATGTTCAAAGTTCAAATAAGAAGTGGCAGCCCAAATAAGTACCGTTGTGAAATGAATTTGCACAAAATAATTGTAGTAATCATGAAACTGTGATTATTTCTCTGATGATAATCGTTGCCACAAAATCTCTAATCGTTACATCTCTACTCAGGATACTGTTTGACAGATAATGTACAGTACGTTTAACATATATTGCAAAAACAAACAATCAGACTCAGTCAGAGTTTTAAGCATATCAAAGAACGAACAAATGTAAATAACCATCTGCCACAGACCTAGTTTTCTAAATTTGTATCCAGTGTATCATAATACGATACAACAAACAGTGCTGAGAATGTGAAAGAAAATCCAACAGAAGATATTTATTGTATGAAATTTCAGAATATTTACATATTTTTCACAGAAGGGTATACAATTTCATCCAATTATGGAGGTATCTATTAAAACAGCCATCAAACATACAATAAACTCCCAGATATTATCTATATCATTGATCGAGATGGACATATTGCCACCTTGAACTGCACAGAAAGAAAGAAAGAAAGACAGAAAGACAGAAAGAAAGACAGAAAGAAAACTATCAATACATCCATACCAGAGGAGAACATCTCAGTAAAGTTATAAAAAGAAATACCATGAAATATGTGGAATTAATCGAGTAAGTATAAGTAATAAACAAGAACAAGAGAATTACAAGAACAGGAACACCTCATAACATCTGTCCATAAGTTAGAGTCAAACTGATTGGTATGGCAGTATAAATACAATGGTATCCAACAATATCAATATGTTTGCAAAAATATCATCCTCAAAATATATTTATACACTAAAAGCTGCGTGTTTCCACTTTATCTTTCTCTAATAGGGGTTTGGATTCTGCACAGTTAAGTTGAGAGCTGTTGCTAAACATGAAGTAAAAACTTAGGTACTTCTTAAACAAAGTAATGCAATCCTCACATGTGTTATGATTTGTGCAAATGTGTGAAAGGAGTCCTATACTGTGAATCTCAGCTTCACTAGTTTAAGGTGTAACATCACCTTCTGAGAACAGGAGAGGCTTTTGAATATTCTACCAACACCACATGCTATGACAGTCAACGCTCCATAAAGAATTAACAAAGGCAAGAGTTGGAACAAACAGTCACTCTACACTCTATAGTTTAACCAGAAACTAACTGCTGCTGGAAATAAGTGTACTGACAATAAGTTGGAAGTTGGATTATATTTTTAATGAACCCAAATGCCAGTTTATAGTTGGAGGGGGGCAGTAAACAGTAAAATGTCAGAGACTTATGCTGTATGTTCTTACTGTGCTGTCTGACATTCTCTCTTGCTCTCCTTTGAATCTTGCCTCACAGTGTTGTCCAGATGTTTCAAATAATAATATTAAAAGTAATAATAAAATCTTTATGCTAGATCTGCATGACATTTAACTGTCGTACATTCATTTACAAGGCCATACTTGGGCAACTGCCTTCCTATATCTGTAGTTTAATAACAAGAAGAAGTGTTGATTCTTACTGTCTGCGATCGAATGAGCATTTGTTCCTCTTTGTGCCATTTGCCCGAACAAAGCTGGGTAAAAGGGCATTTGTGTACTCTGCTCCATCCACATAGAATATGTTGCTAAAAGACTGGAAACTGTCTGAACTGATCTCCCTGAATGCTTTTAAATCCAAATTCAAAGTGCTGGAGAACAATTCAATGATTTGCACATGTTTTTCATTGGTTGAATTGTCCTGTAAATTATTGTTTGTTGTAACTGTATGAGGTAACTGTATGTTGTAACTATGTGTTGTGTTTCATGCTGTCTCTTGGCCAGGACTCCTTTGGAAAAGAGGTTCTTAATCTCAATGGGATCTTTTTCCTGGTTAAATAAAGGTTAAATAAAATAAAAACAAATAAATGAAAACTGCATCCACCCACTGCCTTGTGGGTTGAGCTACTAGTAAGCCTGGAGGTTGTAATTTCCAAAACTTAAAAAAACAAAACAAAAAAAAAACACGGTATCACTTATATTATATATAGAACCACTTGTATTGTGAGGCTAATCACGTTAAATTTGTCTTCTGTTAATGTAATTATACCTTTTTTTTCTTTTGTTCAGACAAGGTATCAAGCAGGTAACATTGAAAAACTATACCTTGTCTGAAAAAAGAAAAGTATAATTACACTTGTATCGTGCCTTCAATGGATCTTGATAAATTATTCAAAATTATAGTCCCCCAGTGATTTCCACCAATGGTCCACTTGTACTTAAATAGGTTATTACTGGTACGTTGTGGCTGCCGTTCAACTTTCGTAACCTGCAGGCAACCAGTTGCTGTCTTTTCTGTTGTGAATCATCATGTTGTATGACTCTGTCCTCTTTGGCTCGTCACAGTGCAGCAACAAGACCAATCTGACACTAAGTAAAACATTTGTTAGATAAAGACTGATGAATAATGGAGAAACAAACAGAGTGCTGTCACGCACTGACGCACAAACATACAAGCAGACACACGACACTCAGACACAAGTGCACAAATTGCAACACTACTCAAGCAAAAACATAGATGTAGTGAGTAAAGCCATACATAAAACATGCACGGTTTTGGTTTCTGAGGAGTTGGATGTGAAGGTGGTCCACCTGAGAACAACGATGAATCAATATATTATTAAGTTTCCTCCCCACCTTTTCTGGGTGTCACACACACAAACACACACGCTGTGAGATGACATTTCGATGAAGCAATAAAGCCTTGTTCCTCCAGCTGGCATCTGCAAGCTCAGTGGGGAGGAGAGGTGTCTCATATCAGTTGTTAAGGCTGATCATATGTGCGGCACACACGTACACACACATGTTGACACATGTGCTTCATGTGCACCCACAGAAACACGCAGAAAGCACATCAGTAGAAACAAGTATAATCACACAAGTAGCCCACTTATGCTGGATATCAGCCAGTGTTTTCATCTCACGTCCCCTTGAACCCTCCTACTGTTTTGGAAAAGCATTTGGAGAGGAAGTGAGTATTTTTAGAAAGGCTGTGTGCTGCATGTTTGTGTTTTCTCTCCCTGGTGGATAAATTCCCTTTCACTCCAACTATACATATGAAGAAAGCGCAGAGATATGAAAATATGTGCATCTCTTAAGTGCACAAATGGAGGGAAAACCGACAGCCAAAGTGGCGTGCACACGCTCGGAAACAAATAGACGTACACAGCAGGACCCATTGCAACCTCTCCATCAAGCTGCACTGGAGGGACATGTAGCTCTTTAGGCAAGGTCACTCATTCATCATCTAAATCTCTCCCTGAGTCACCCACTCACTCACACACACACACACACACACACACACACACACACACACACACACACACAAATCTCCATGTTGTTATGTACTGTTATCTTCATCAGGCCAGAGCTGCAGGGCAGTGTAAGAGAGGCTGCTCCACACATTTACTCCCAGATTTTCTGTCACGGGGGTCAACTTTTGTAAATACTCTCACCATGCTAACAGCTGCAGTTTGAAAGAAAACAGAGGATAAGAAAACAACATAGAGAGGATGAGAGATTACCCCAGGAGATGGATATTTTGCCCTGAGGACAGTAAAATCAATTTACAGTTCACCACAGCAACTCGTGCTATTGTATCTCAGCTCTTCTCGAGTGCAGCATCATGTCATCTGTTTTCAAGTGTCACTACATCCTAGGGAAAATCATTTCAGTCCAAAACTCAGAATCGGGTCCTGATATTAGAACCAATCAAATGCCAATGCAGGCAGACTTTCCAATTGGTGAGTAAACCTCAGTGGGCAATCTGCCACACAGGCAAGTACATGTTTGTACCAAAGTAGTGACAGCATAAAGAAACTTCGCTGAGAGTCTCTGCTGAGTTTGGGTTTCAATTTACAGGTGTACTGGTTCTTGTCTGTGGGTGTCAGACTTTGATACACACTGGGACAGGTCTACATGGGGCTTTTACGTGCACAGGCATATATCAGTTATTGGTGTCCTGTTTTTTTCACTTTAGCATTATAAATAAGTTAATGCAAAAATCATAACAATATCCCTTCTTCTACATTGACAAAAAAGTGTTTTTGAAAAATTTGCTGTTTTACAGAAAATGTTTCTTTGAACCCAGCGATGACGTAAAAATATTTTGTGACTTTACGTTTGTCCATTTAATGAGTGTGATTTAACAGGCAATCAAAGCAGTTTCTTTCAATTTGGCCTAAATGCTCACTTGGACGCAACAATGAAATGAAATATTTTTGGTGTGACCACATGTCTGTCCATTGGTCTGTCATCAGTCAATAATTTCCCACTGGGATTAATATAGTATTCTGAGTCTGATCATTCATCTAATTATTATTATTATTACTATTATTCATAAAAGATGCAAAAATTCACCTTATTCCCAAAAGACTCTAGGGTGATCAACTGAATACAATACAATACAATACAATACAATTCAATAGATCTTTATTATCCTGCAGGGTGGAGGATTGTCTTACAGCATACAGTACTATAATGTAAGATTAAAATCATGATAAAATCATACGAATAAAAAAGTTAAATTCAAGTAAATTAATAAAAAAACAAAACAAAATACAGTGGAAATAGGGCACAGTACAAATAATAACCATAGTATATTCAGGCAGTCCATGTTATTATTGATTTGGTCACTTCAGCTACGTTCAGACAGCAGGTCTTAAGGCACAATTCAGATTTTTTTGATGAAATCTAATTTTTTGTGTGCTTGTTCATATTATACATTAAATGTGACTTCTATCAGTTTTAAGTATAAACTGAGTGCGACCCTGAAGTGACCCGCATGCGCAAAGAGGTCATGACGTAATACGTGACCACGCAGGCACGCACTGTGTTTACAGAAGTAAATATATTTTTTCCACTGCTCCTCCTCCTGGGACGCAGAATTATGATGTTTGTTGCATTTCAATGACGTAACGGTTGGATGAATGCGGCCTGGCCGTTCAGACTGAAGTCGCATTGCAAATTATCAGATACGTATCGGATTTAGGATCACATATGAAAGTGGCCTGGGTCGTATTTGAAAAAAATCAGATTTGTGCAGTTCTAACTGGCTTTAACAGATCAGATACAGGTCACATATGGGCAAAAAAAATGGGATTTGGGCCATATTTGCCTGCAGTCTGGACATAGCCTTAGTGGAAAGGAGGAAGTTCATGGCATTTGGTAAAAAAGACTTTTTAAACCCTGTGTCTTCTAAAAATTTAGGTTTTGGCGACCAAAAGCCAAGGTTGTCAGGACCTCACGGAGCTCATTTTTGGCCATGACTCTTCATAATTGAGAAAATTGAATGAACAGATGCCAATGCAGAGATAGTGGACACATCTGACTGAGCTTATGGTTCTTGTTTCATCTCCCGTACCCTTGGTCGTCAAGTCAAAAAGTTAATTTCAGGCGCTGATCTGAAGACATATGTATAGCCCTACATTCTATTATCTCCATTTTGCATGCAGTCCCTGACCTTGAAGCAAAAGAATTCCTCAAAGTAACACATGTATCTCTGTTTTGACAATCCTGGAGCTGAGATTAGTGCTAAATGAGAGCTCAGTAAGAGAAGGGTTTTAATTAAAGTATTTAATTGAAAATTAATTACCCCTCACTGGAGTGGTACGAGGCTCCCCTTTCTCTCCCACTCTGTACCATGAAAGGAGAGAAAATTAGATGGCGAATAACAGGGGTTTAGCCATGTCCTTTCCATCGTAATGACAGGATTCATTAGAGCACTCAGCCGTGTGTGTGTGTGTGTGTGTGTGTGTGTGTGTGTGTGTGTGTGTGTGTGTGTGTGTGTGTGTGTGTGTGTGTCAGACAAATCGACCATCATTACATTCTTCTCAGTCATTTGCTGTTACCTCCTATTGTTTCTGCCACAACAAAGTCCATCCAACAACAGAAGAGCGTGATCTCCATATTTTCGGAGGCGTTTATATTGTTGTCATAATTAGCTCCAGAACGAATACTGATTGATCTATTCAGAAATTCTGGTCATAGCACATTTGTCTTAAAGAAGGCGGTGAGCAAAGAAAAACAGAACATTTAGTGGAAGAGAAAAGAACTGGTGGTGTGTGTTAAACCCCTAATCTGTGGTTTGTTGGTGATTTAATAAAACTGTGGGGTGGAAAAGAAACCTGTACAGTGTCAGTAGAGTTGTAGTTATTTGTCTCAGGCTTGTTGTACAAATGACTGGAACATTTTTGACAGTAGAAGTACATAAAATGACCACATACTCGAAGAAAAGGGCTCGAAAATTGAATAACTGGTTAATTTCATTTCCCCCTCCAACCTTTATAAGTACTTACATGTATTTATAGAATACACATATGTATGTACTTTGATTTATTGGTTTATTTTACAGGGACATTGTACATTATTATTATTTCACGTTTCTATAAATGCACCAGAGTTAGCCAAATTAATATTTTTCATCCCCGTCCCCAGACAGATGTTAAAATATCGCCCTGGAAAATAAGACAATTACATTACTATAATATTATTTGGGAGCTTCCGTGAAACTGGTACTTAAAAACAGGACAAGGGGGCTAAAAATTCAAACCAGATGTAGACTAATGTTATGCAGCAAGTTTGGAAGCACTTTAGGTCTATTGTAAAAATAAACATTTAATGAGATAAAAAAAAAAAGAAACTACTTTTCAGGTAAAACACGTTTTTATATTTTACATTATATTTAATACAAAAATCTGCATGTAACATGGTCAAAAGGACACAAAAATTACACGCTACTGTTTTGTTTTTGTTTTTTTTTATATATATATCTTTTTATTCTCTCACAGGTACATTTTGGGAATTGAACTAATTATACAAGGCAGAGTTTTTCACCAAAATGACCACTGTTGCAAAATCATTCACGATTTATATGTGTTTAAATGGGCAGGTTCTGCATGTAACGCAAGTGGACACAATGGGTTACACACAAAACCTGGAATGAGACTGAAATTCATGAAAAACCTGCATGTCTGGATTAGAAAAACCACTAGGATCCTGAAATTTAACACAGTGTCTTTCTTTATAGCGGAATATAAGACCATTTTCAAACCATACTTTTCATATCAAATGCACTGACACCTAGGTAGCTTTTCATGTCCCAGTTATGGTCCTATTTTTGGCCCCAGTATTTTATAAAAAATTCATTTATTGTGGGATAGCTCAGAGCAAGAGTATAATTTTTTTTTTTACATTTATCTGAGGTTATCATTACGTACATCCTGGGGGGAAATATGCCTATATGTATTTCTCTTTTATTATTGAGTCTAAAAAGCTGTCAAAGTGCCAGGTACCAAAATGAACCCAGTTTCATAGAAGCAGCCATTTACAAAAGATCTAAATATATACATACCTAAACACGGACTTCGAGTAAAAAAAATAGTGTTAAAATACAATTAACTAACACTTTGCACATTAGGAAAAATAGTAGAAGACATAAAAGCTTCAATGTGGCTACAAGTGAGTGAACTCTATTTGATGGATTTCCAAAAGGTGTATTAAAATTTATCCTTAAAATTCAATGTACCTCATTATCATTTTCAGACTATTCTGTGGGTCTTTGTGACCTGTAGATGGTAAATTATAATCCGCTCCCATCACATTTTCCCTTTAATTTGTCAAAAGCTTGTGTCTATAGAAGTATTAAATAGTATTTTTGTCAAATAGTCTATAATACACTACGGGGCATGGAGCATGTTACACATTATAATCAAATAGTTTACCTCACATTTGTTTGATAATCAAGTGAATAACAGCCTATGACATTTCTCCTTGTTCTTTTTGATGCATTCTATTTCGTTTGACAAGTTAATACACATAGAAGCAAATTAAATTTGATTTAAATGAAACTGGGTTGCATAACGCCTCTGTACTTTAATGAATTAGTAAAACGCTTTGGCAGTGATGTCCAAATACTGAATGTTAAATGATGTTCTCCATGGATTAGATAGATTTGTTTAATCGCTCTAAACATGTAAATAAGCTTTCGCTGTTGATGTTTGTGGGTGAAAGACATTTGATTTGCAAAATGAGGGTGTATGCATAATTTTGCTGACTGACAGACAACCATGACGGTGTTGTAAAGGCATCAACATCCAGCTCTGTAAAGCCACTCTGAGGGGTTATGTTTATTCCAGCAAGAGAAAAGACTGATGGGATGAGGATCAATGTAGGTGATACGCAGACGGAAACAACTGGGTGTAAAAATACTGACGGAAAACAGACAGGAAGGAGGAAATAAAGCCAAAGGCATGTAGCTGTAATATGACAAGATAAAGAAAGATATGGGGAGCGAATGTCATTAGTCTCTATGTACTGCTCTCTAATTTTAATACATGATTCCTCTTTAAATGCAGGAGAAATGTAAAGTGACTGAACAGAAGTGACAAGGAGGTTGTGCACTGTACAAATGCAAACCTTCGTCTCAAATGAGTGAATGAGAGTAATTGGTGATAGTTATACCAGGTCTGGGCCTACCTTAACGGCAGCTGCTGCTTTAATATGGCATCAAAAAAATACAGCACACCCTTGACATTCATTAGTCTATTTTATGCAGTGTGTGTGTGTGTGTGTGTCCTTTATAGAAACCCAGTTCACTTCTTACATTGTCACTTTAGGGCTGAACAAACCATTGATTTTATGCTACAACTGTGATCCGAAAGAACAACTTTCCAGATTTCAAGAACTACGACCACAGAACGAAATGTCATCAAGTTTTGCAAAAATTGTATCACATGAAGCTACATCTTCAGGAAGAGGTGGAGGTACATGTTTTTAACCCATAAAGACCCAGTGCTACTTTTGTGGCAGTTTCCAAATTAATTTTTCTATATATTTAACCTCTCTTCAAGCTGCGTATGACTTTCATCACCAATTTTTCATCAAATCTGTAAAACCTGAGTCATAGCCTAAGTATTACGAATCCGTAAGTCTTTCAGTGATTACGCACCTGAATCTCCTCCCTCACAGTGAACAATTTCGAAGTGTACTCCACCATAAACAATCCATTTGTTTACAAATAGAGCTGGTAGGTCACTCGGGCATTTTCGGAAATTTGTCACGGCGTGCATTTGTGGAAAGCGGATCTCCACGCAGTTGCATTATGGCTGCAGCGGCAACAAACAAGGAAACGGCTTCATTGCCTCTTGCTACTGCCGCTGTGTGGAGCTCCACATTCCACAATGCACGTTGCGACAAATTTCCGAAAATGCCCATGATGCCCAGTGATGAAAGTCATATGCAGCTTTAAGTGATTTATCACCATTTAATGTAATATTACCCTCCTTTGTTTGTGTTTTTTCAGTGTTAATCAGATATTTTACTATATTTAATTCACTGATCATGTAGATGTTCATAAAAGCTTGGATTAAAGTTGAGGGTTATTATATCAGAAACAGAGAAAACTGAAGAAAAGTGAGTTTTTCAGTAAAGATATCAATAACTGAACATAAAAACAAGTCATTTGTTAAACTCTATGGGTTTTACTGGCAAATCAATGTTGTAGAAGATGACGGTGTTTCTCTGTTCATTATGGAGCCTGTAAACGTCCATCTGATGACCATGAAAAGATGACAAACTGCATTTTAAACCAATAATTTACATGTATTGATAGGATTTGTGGATCAACAGGTATTAAACAGTTTAGATCAGTAGATGATTTCGGTCACCAGTGGCTGTTTGGGTCTTTATGGGTTAATAAGGCACGTATGTTTATAGTTAAATTATGTTGCACCTTAACTGATTTCAACATATCAAAATATACAGATACTTCAACAGCAACTCATAATGAACAGACAGTATCGGACCCATCTGTGTTTGGCGTCTGAACGATAGGGTACAGCAGGTTCACAAATGCTCGTTTTCTTTTTTTTCATGAAACAGCTGTTGTCTGCAACTGAAAATGAGGTGGTTGAGAGTAGACTAGAGCGGAGCAAAAATAATGATAAAAGGTTAAAACGCACCATGAATGTGAGAGAGCTAAACAGTTGGAGATAAGTACAAGTGACCCGTTTCAAAAAGTCCATTTGTTCTGTTTGTTCCATTGCTGTCACATGAAATAAAGCTTCAAACACCACCTGAATTCCCAACATGGAAACATAAAATTAACATATTTGTAATGTGAGCAGTGGGTTGAGCTCTGAACGCAGCCAAAATGCTTAAAAGCAGAGGAAGACACATAATATTTTGTTATGCGTGTATATAACACTGATGTGTGTGTCACTGTTATTCAAGGAAACATCTCTTTAGGTAACATTAAAACAATTTCACACCTAGCTTCACATCAAAATCCAACTGAAAAACAACAAACTGATATTTTTACCTCTTCTCATGAAATGATGGTGACTGTGATTTATTGTTGATAAATAAAGTGTGACTGGGACTCAATATGTAATCATTGTACCTAGTCAAAGGTGATTACTGATGTGTATGAATAGGAATAAAATGAGGAATGTGTCTGGAGAAAAAAAAAAAAATTCCAACTTTATAAGTAACAGTGTATTATCACTCATCACACCAAAATATGTGAATGTTGTATCAGTTTAGTTTCTTAACACCCTATATTGCATGAGAAATACCACAGTGGCCAAAAAACAAAATAAGCACAGCATATGGGCTGATCTTTGGTAGAAATTGGGATATGATGAAGGTTAAGAGGCAGATTTACACAATTTTTGATGGGATGGCAAGAGGTTTTCACAGGGTGGCAATAGAGGACGATAAATGGGAATATATATACAGGATATCTGCAGGTTTGAGGAAGCCATATTTATAACTTTTTAAAGCATTTTTCAAAGCGTCTTTGGTCAAATTTTAGACGTTGCATTTGCAAAAATAAAAATACAGTAAGCTTCAGTTATTTCCTTTAGCCATGTTAATCATGGTGCCATCCAGCTAATGTTACATTTCAATTTGTCCATGACTAATGTTTCTGCTGCTGACGCTCACACTGCTACATCTCATACATGTAATGCCTTATTTCCATCTCTGTCATGATAAAATGCTAAACACTAATTACACATTTGACAAATCCATTACAAAGACTACCAAAGCAAATATAGCAGGATCATTTATTGTGTTTGTGGAATTTGAAGACCTTTGAGTAACAGATTTAAGGATTAATTATCAGTTTTAAGGATAAATCAGGACAATCACATTTAAGACTTTTTAAGGATTTGCAGACAACCTGTATATGTGTATATGGACACACCAAAAGATCCTAAAAAATACTTTATTGTTACATAATGCCCTGTATCAAACACTCTCCAAGTGTCATTAATGCTAAACAAGCCCAGTGTTCAAACCAAACAAAACTGCTTAGCTCCCAAGTATTAATAGCAAAATAAAAACAACTCCAAAACAAGCACAATTCCTGCTCAGTAAAAAATGGCAATAATTGCTTCTAAGCTACAGTGGAGCAGAAGAACAAAAGCACTTTGGAAACATTTTTGGCCATTTAATTTGTTTTAACACTTTAAGAAGCTTGTAAACATGGTGGTTGTGTGCAGTTTTAACCCTACAATTTCAACCTTAGTGCGTTATTGGTTATCGTCATCTACCTCCTTGTCAGCTGGCATGAGAACACTCTCCCTCCTCTTGCCATAAAACATTCAAGCAGCACTTGCTAAAAAGTAAACATATGCAATAAAACAACTGTTATGAGGTCATAAACTGACAAAAATCGCTCATATTCACTATTTACAGCTTCAAAATGTTTATAAAATCTCTCTGAATCACCGTTAAAAAAAAAAAAAAACAACATGCTTCTTGACCTCACGGAGGCATGGGACTGGCCTTGTATTTAATGTTTGCAGAAATTGCCAAAAACAGTTTTCCCTGATAAAGGGTTAGGAACACAAAAGGGGGCATGTGGCTCCTCGTTGGCCCTGCTGTAGCTCCGCCCCTGTGAACATGGTAATACAGCTGAAATGCACTTGTTAACATTTTATCTTATTCATGCAATGTAAGTAGCATTATCATTATTATTATCATTATTATTATTATTATTATTATTATTATAATCAGTAATAATAGTAAGTAGTAGTATTACAACTACAACTTTGCCACTCGTTTCTACTAGTACTTTCCAATGTGCAATTGCAATTTTTACTGTTTTTTTTGTTTGTTTGTTTTTATAGTTATGTTATTGTATTGCTTTTTTATTGCTTTTTTTTCTTGTGGTATTTCTTGTGTGTATATTCGGTGTTGTGCTGCTTTTGGAACCTCAGTTTCCAGAGGGCTCTGCCCAAAGGATCAATGAAGTTCTATCCAATGTAATGTGTAATGTATGTAACGTAATATAATGTAATGTAATCTAATCTAGCAACAAGCACTGTGATCTTGTAGTTTGCATCAAATTTGGGGTTGAGGAGAAAACTCATAAATGAAATCATCGTACTGGGTGCGAAAATCATCACTCTACCTAAACTGAGACAGGTTTGTGAGCTGCCACAGTATAATATATATACTTTTATCAATCACAAAACTCCTTCACCAAGCCCTTTGGACCAACAGGACAGAAACAGACAGGTATAATTCAGAAAAATGAGCAGTGTCATGCCCTAACATGAAACACTACAAAGAGAGATTTCATCATTTAACACAGCAGCTTGACTGCCTTTCACAGTCCATCATCATCAGTACGAAGCCTGATCTAAAAGTTGAAAGAATTACTGTTTGAGTGATGAAGTAGCACCTACACAGACACACGCTCATTTACACTTATGTACGCGCAAGTATGTTAAACAGACACACACACACACACACACACACACACACACACACGGATACGCACCGTGGAAGTGATGAGCCTTGTCAAGTGCAGATCAGAGAATAATGTAATAGGGTATGCGAAGTTGGAAACTGAGGAGAATAACAGCACAGCAGCTTTTAAAGTTTAAGGCCATCTGGACGGTGCAGTACACAGGTCTGTGAAGTGTTTGTCACAGTATTTTGGACGTGTGTGAGGGGAGATACATGTATGTCAGGGGGAAAAAAGAATAGTAAAGGGAAAAATAGACTGATATTTGAGGTAGTTCATGGACCAAAAGACCAACACAGCCAATAGTAACACACCAAAAACATCTACTGATCTAACTTTAAAATCACTAGTCCTATCAATACATTTATATATTTCAGGTAAAATGCCGTTTCTCAGCGGTATGAGATCTGACCCTGTTGGATCTTCAGATGCTCCTGCAACATTTAACAGTAAAACCAATGTAGTTTGACGTAGGGCTGCTCGATTATAGAAAAAAAAAAAAAAAAAAATCACAATTATTTTAGCAATAATTGAAATCACGATTATTAAAAAAGATTATTTGTTAACCTTAAAGTTGTTTATTTTTTTCTTGCAAAGCAATGTAAAATATACTCTTTAAACATAAAGCTTTTAACCACTAAAACAAAGTATGTTCACTTTTGTACGAAACAAAAAAATCTTTGAATGCAAATAAGTGTACTGTAAATTCAAGTATGTTTCCTTTTGTAAATAAATAGTGCACTGTAATTAAACTGTTATAGACTTGCCATAGAACTGTAGCAATAAAAAAAAAAAAAACACGTAAAGTGCAAATTATAAATTCAAGTATGTTCAATGTAGTATGAAACAGTAAATTCAGTGGCGTGCCGTGAGGTTTCAGTTAAGGCCTTCTGTATACATCAGCCATCTACAGGGGTTGGACAAAATAATGGAAACACCTTCACCTCAAGATGATAATGCCCCAATCCATACAGCTAGAATTGTTAAAGAATGGCATGAGGAACATTCTAATGAAGTTGAGCATCTCGTATGGCCGGCACAGTCCCCAGACCTCAACATTATTGAGCATTTATGGTCAGTTTTAGAGATTCAGGTAAGACGTCGATTTCCACCGCCATCGTCTCTAAAAGAGTTGGAGGGTATTCTAACTGAAGAATGGCTTAAAATTCCTTTGGAAACAATTCACAAGTTGTATGAATCAATACCTCGGAGAATTGAGGCTGTAATTGCCGCAAAGGGCGGACCTACACCATATTAAATTATATTTTGTTGATTTTTTAAGGTGTTTCCATTATTTTGTCCAACCCCTGTAGAATACGCACGTCAGGGTTATACAGGTTAGGGTTAGGTTCATACGGGAGTTGCAGCGTAAAGAGATTCGGAGACTGAAGATTGCATTGCGGGCGAAGTTGTTTTTATGTGTTTTAGTTTTTCATAAGATTACGATAAAGGTGGCGGTGGTTAAACTTCAGATGGTTAAAAAGGTTTGTTGTGTTACCGGTCGGTGCGGACACAACTACGAAACACTTTTTGCACGTGATGTGTTTTTGCTCTTCGTCTTCTTCATCAAACCCAAAGTGATTCCATACAATTGTATTTGACTTGCCTTTTTGTTTACCAAGCACTTCTGCTGTGATTCTCTTGCTACTTTTCCAGACCGCTAGGTACAACTTTCCTCTTGGAGTGGACCTGCCGGCTAGCAGGCAACAGTAGCTTAGAGGGGGCGGGGCAGAGCAGCTCATGGTAGCTTGCGTGCGCGTGAATTAAAACAACTCAAAATTAATAATCGTTTTTTCTCGATTACATAATTTTTGTAATCGTTGCGTGTAATAATCGAAATCGTAATTGAATTTCGATTAATTGCACAGCCCTAGTTTGACGAATGACAGTTGTTGTAGATGCTTGTTTTTATGTTCAGTTAATTCAATTTTTTATGTTTTAAATTCACTTTTGCTTCAGTTTTCCTTGTTTTGATATAAAAATTAAATTGAATTGAGTCTGAGCTGTGAACATTTACATGGTCAAGACATAAAGTAAAGGAAAATATTAGCTTTTCATTAAAAAAAATGTAAAAGATACGATAAATGGTGATAACTGAGGTTAATGTAGAGAAAAATTCAATTTGAAGTCACCACAAATATATTCCTAGGTCTTAAAAGAAAAAAAAAAAAGATTTGTTTATGCAAGTATCACTCTGTCTTGAATGATATAATTCCCCTGGTTGCAGAATTTAATGAGATTGGAATGAGAATGGGTTTTACAAGTTAACAAGCAGACACTTCTAAAAAAAAAAAAGTATAACTGTCTAAATAAGTAGTGTAATTCTTCCAACCCCTACACCTGATATCTTACAAATCAACCAACCAAACCATTCCTCTGCGGTATGTGAGATTACCACGTGACTGCCGCCCTCAATCTTATCCCCTTTTTTAATCACCATTTCTTCGAAAAAGGTTGAGACTCAGTGCAGCTATCCAAGATCACATCTTTTTATAGGATGTTCTGCTCTTGCTTTTAAAATGAAATTATACTTTGGTATCACATTTGTAGTCCTTGGCATACATATTCATGCGTACTCCCTGTGCGTACCGGCTGTCCCATTTACCCATAAGTACAGCTGAACTCGCTTTTTGGCAGTATTTAAAAATAAAATCACATTTAAAAGCAGAAATGAAATGTTTCTTCTGAGATAATGTAACGTATTTTGCTTTTCTTCAAGACAAGCAAATCCCCTAAACAGAAAAATATGTACAAAAAGTAAGCTAGGACTTTTGGTCATTTAGATGTTGTAGAAAAAGCTGCCGCATGCTGAATGTGAAATCCACTGACTTACAGCCACAAACACTCGCATTAGGGCAATAGCAGCACAAGCAGTAACAAGCTTGTTAGGAAGGCGAGTGACAAACGAGCCAAAGCACATTGTCCTGGCATTAGAGATGAGCAGAGGTGTGAAAATGTCACCACAAATAGCCCCTGGTCACCAAATGTCACCTTTCCACTCCTCTGCACTCCTCTTTTCCTCCTACTCTGTTCATTTCTTTTTTTCTAATGTGCCTCACCTCTCCTTCTTTTTGCTCTTCTTTTCATTTATTCACCCTTTTCCCCTCCATGCTACGCCTTCCCTCTCCTCTCCGTCCTCTTCTGCAGCCCTCCATTATCCCGCTTTCTTTTTCATGTCATCAAAAAGGGCAAACAGGACAGAAGAACAGAGCAAAAAAAAAACCCAAGTTTTCACTACTTTGCCCTTTCCTCATCTCTCTTCCCCTCTGCCCACATACCCTTTCTTTTTCGCCATCTGATCACCCACCAGTCACCTTTTCTGGGTCATGGTCATTAGGACAACCAGAGCAGCCTTCCTTTTTTGACGGCTTCCTGTAACCCATCAGAGATTCCACTCTTCTCGCTAAACTAGAGGTGACAAATGTGGGCAGTGAAGTCCCTCACCTGTGGATTCAGGTGAGAAAGGTATAAATTAACATTCCATGTAAGACATACAGCATATTCCAAAATACTTCAGGCTGTAGAAGCATGTTTACTGGCTTTTACAATATTCTGTTTATTTTTTTTAGTATGGCTTCATGTCTGTTTACGTGATCTAAAAAAAAAACAAAAAAAAAACTTTTCTGCAAACAATTCAAACCTTTTCAAGAAGATATTTGAAGGAATGAAAGAGGGAGGCTGTATTTATACAACTGAACAACTGGACCAAATTTTACAAAGTTTATAAATGATTTACTGATTGATTAATTTATTTATTTAGTTAATCAGAGAATGCATAACACAGTGATTCCTATTAATGATAGAGACCATGTGCTAAATATTGTCGTAACAAAGTCTTACTTAATCGTGTTAGCAATGGAAATTAAGTTTGGGATAGTCTTAATGTGACAATGACAATAAACTAACCGTGCAATCTCCATTTTACAGAACCAGCAGCTTCTGAAACCACAAGAGCACCAGCTGCAACAAATACATTTGTATTTTCTTTTTTTTTTTTTATTTAACCAGGTTGGTCCCATTGAGATAGGGGATCTTTTTCTCAAGGGGGACCTGGCCAAGACAGCAGCGATGCAGTCACATCATTACAGTTTACAATAATAGAAGCATTTGCAAACATAGAAAAAAAAACATATACAATCATTTATTGTTAGAATAAATGTTATTGTTACAATAGTTATATTTGGAAGACAGTATGAACCTTTACCAGACATATACAATCAATCGAAACATTTACAGACCAACAGTCAAATTTTTAATGAATTTTTAAAATCTTTTTTTTCCCCCCATTTACTTATAATAGGCGAAATTTCTAATGGCTGTAGCAGTAAAACTATTGGTGGATTTCATGCCAAATTGGGTTTATAGATTGCCAGTGACCCTGAATAGATGTGGTTACATTTTGGGGAAAGTAGGTCAATGTTCAAATTCTTTATAAATTTTCTAAATCTTTTTTTTGTCTCCCACTTAGTTATAATGGGCAAAATTTCAAATGTCTATAAAAACATACATTTTGTTTCAAATCACTTCAAACTTGGCAAATATATAGAGGCAATTGATATGCTGACATCACCACACACACAAACATGATGACATCAGCTGGATTGATGCCAAAATAAGCTACAATACGTGTGAGGGGCGGGGTTTGTTGTGCCTGGCACCACTTGTTAACTAGTTCCAGTGTTAATATTGCTAGTCTTTTGTAAAACGTAAACATTTCTTCCAGTCAAATCTGACAGCAGATAATTTATGAAGCTGACAGGTGCTCTACACATATCTGTGTGTTTATTACAATGACAGAAACTGGTCCATTCTTTGACTGATGACTGGCTGTCGCTGCAGTTATGAAACTCACCCACTGAACCAGGAGAAAAAACAACTTTAGAACTGAGAATTCGGTGGAGCAAAAAGACAACATTGACAGAACATAATATATCCATGAGATGAAACAGAGCTTCAAAACAGCACACGGAGGCAGAAGTGAAACTTAATTACCATAGCAACAGAGATGCTGTGTCTGTCTGTTACTGTGCCTGTGCAGAATTGTGAATATCTCCATGGTAAAATGTAATAATTTTACAATTTCACTCATAACATTACACAAAAATCACCCAACCTCCAGAAGCACCAGGAATACACAAGGATACATTTTAGACCTGCATGTAAACATAAATGTGATATAATATTAGTTGTATTTGTTATGGACCTTAATTTTTATTTAATTTTTTTTCATTCAAGAGATTCAAGATCTTTACGTCACATTTAGATGTACAGGTACACTCACACGGAAATGGAATTGCAACAGGCACCCCTGTGCAAACTGTTAGAAGATAAAAGATATGTAAAATATATAAAATATAATCATGTGAATATACAGTGTAGACAGCAGCAATATGTTGCAGTATTTGCCATATGTTACAAGTTAGTAAACTGTATGTCAGCATAAGCATTGGCATTGTGTGAAGCAGATTTTTTGTATTTTGTGATGTGGAAGATTTTTTTAAATTTCTTTTTTCCCTACTTCGGCCTGTTTCCCTTGAATGTCCCTGCAGGAACCTGACGGGGCTCACATATTCATAGTCAGTATGCATTCGGTGGACACAGTTTTGCCTACAATATTTGAGTCTTGACACCATGTACCACACATTTAATTAGCACTTTAGGAGAGACAAACTAAGCCAATTAGCAGATATTTCAACAAGTCATTCTACAACAATAACAGATTGTTTTGTCGCTTCCCTTGATTTTGACCCATAGGAGCGTTGGGCAAATTAGCACCACAGCATGAGAAATGACACGGAGGACAATCTAAAACAGCTGTACTTTTAATAAGAATTAATAGCCTAAGAATTATCAATATGAAAGTCACATAGTTACTTTGACATTTTCACCACGGTCAGTATATTGTTTCACTTTGAGGATAGGAACCATCCCGTAATAATCCAAGGAGGTGTACGTGGTTCAATCAAAAGTAAAGAGGAAAAAAAACCTGTGCAGTGTTCTCCTGCACAGCCTACATGAAATGTCCTCTACTCACCTCTCCTCTTTAAATTCTTCTCACAAAAATCTCCTTTTTCTCGTCTCTTCTTTTGCAAGCTAAGACTAAAACTCCCTCCTGCAGTATTTGAGGCCTGTAGCACACAGGGCATGTGTCTATAGCGCACCACTAACAGCTGAATCTCCATATCTTTGCACAGAAATGATAAGAGGGACGTCGTGATGAGATAAGAGGAACACTCACTTAAGTCCAGTTCAGATAGATATCATTAACCCAGATAGAAATTTGATATATTCAAGCACAACATGAGGAGGAAATGCCCCCCACTGCGTATGTTCATGCTTCAGTCATTTTTAAAACATATGCATTCCTTCCCTTTTCAAGATACAAGATTGATACGATAGATAAAAGCAAAAGGGGGGAAGCCCATAAAGCAACTATTAAAGGATTATATTTTCTGTGTTTTCCTCCACCAGAGCAGAGCAGAGAGCAGTCAGGAGAGACAGATGGGTGGTAAAACGCATAGAGTGAGGAATGAGTGTGTCTTGATGTGAAATGGAGGGAAGAATTGATCGAATGGACTGAAAAAACTTCTGGCAAAATGGAAAGGGAGTGATAATAAGTTCCTAGTTGATAGTTGTAAAGCTATTTGTAATGGCCGTTTGACTGCACATCGCTGTTCTCTGCCGTGGCCGAGCACGGGTCTCATTGTCTCTCCGTCTCCTCCATCAATAATGTCTTTAGGACTGCACATGTTACCCCTTTGAAAACACTCTGATACAGAAACCTTCAGCCAGGAGTATCAATAACCTCATAGTGATTGATTTGAGGTGGCAGGTTTACGTTTTACTAACATAAGAAAGATACCGTCCTACAAACGCTTACATCAACCTGTCACATTCATCATTCACTTTCACTCAGTGTTTTCTGCATGACTCTATCAGTAAACATATGGCTCTCTCTGTCTATTTACTGCACACAGTGTATTGGTATTAACAGCACATTATACAGTGCTCTCTGGGGCTATTTGCTTAAAGAGTTTCAAATTGACTGATCAGTCATTGATGGACAGGATGGGAGCATACCGACTCCGCCGTGTCAGCTATTGATAAGTGAATCGATCATGCTGATAGCCTGTGAGAGCTTGTTTACTGGCACGTAACCTATTGAGTACTCTGAAGGATTAGACTGTTTAAGCACTGGTTTTATAGAAAGGAACAGTGAAACACAAACTCTGACTAATAAATGCAGTGTTGTTGCTTTATATTTGATAACATACAGTGTATTCTATTTTTGACCAAAGTCATCACAGTAAATTCAATAAAATTACAGTGTCATCAACATGATACTCTTACTTCAGCACTAAACTATGGCTGAATCCCAATTCACCCCTTGGCCCTCCCCCTTACCCCTACCCCTTGCACGTAAACGTGACGGGGTAGTGTTGTCCCGATTCTAAATTAGATGGAGGGGAAGGGCTAAAGCGGAGGACTGTATCGTCCTCAAAATGGAGATTTTTCAGGACCACAGTACGAACAGAGGGGTAGGACAAATTTCCCATAATTCTGTTCAAATCATTGGCAAGATGGAGGTGAACAGAGCCAAAAAGTGCAGCAGTGTGATGAAAGAAACACACAAATGTACGTTTTTTCTTCATAAACAACTTAATCATTTGATCGACCGTTTAATGCAATTTCAATGTGTTATAGATCGCATTTCTGCGCTTTATAGTTGATAGCTGCAAAAAGATGACCAAAGTCCATGCAACAGAGGTGGTTACAGCTGCTGACGGCATGATGAATACTTCCAGAAAAAGTTTTCACATCTGTTAATAGTGGTATTGATGACTGCTGATGACGTAACAGGTTGCGAAGGGTTGTCCCATTTCATAGGAGAATGCTTCAATCCCTACCCCTTACTAGGGATGGGAATCAAGAACCGGTTCTTTTTGAGAACCGGTTCCCAGTAGCTCGATTCCTTGGAATCGTTTGCCTGCCTGCTTAATGATTCTGCTTATCGATTCCGCCTTCATTTTGCATGCGCAATGACGTCACACGTACGCTGCATTGTTTTGGTCAGAACGTAGCCAACATGGCGTTGAGGCAGAAACGGTCTAAAAAAACGACACCAGGTCCACTTACTTGGAACACTTGCAAAGCTTCCATGTCTTTAAAACGGTGGTGTCCCTCCAATATCCTCAAACATTTGTCCACAGCATGTGAATCATTTACAGGAATGTCACGTATTTGTTACGCTACTCAGCGGCACTTGTGAATGTAGCAGCAGAGTGAACCCCAGGCCGATTCCGGTGTGGGCAACAAACGTCCAAATACAAGTTTCCAAAGGTAAGAAGGGAAAGGAAATGAGGTGCACAACAACTGGAGACGAGCCGAGTCGAACTGGTTCCACGTAGTAGAAATGCGGCAATAGAGGAATTAGTAAAGCGTCTTTAGTTTCACTTTCACTGTATGCCCCCCCCCCGCCAAACCAGGCCCGGTGTCATCTGTTATTATTATTTGTACATACTGTATATGTTGTATTTTCTGTGCAGAGATGGAAATACAGTTAATACAAACACACCCATTTGTACTCTTTTATTCCCTCACCCAATGAGAATCGATAAGAGAATCGATAAGGAATTGGATCAATAAGCAATATCGATAATGGAATCGGAATCGTTAAATTCTTAACGATTCCCATCCCTACCCCTTACAGCTCCATTTCAAGGGGTAGAGCCAAGTGCAAGGGCCAAGGGGTAGAGGTAAGGGGGAGGGCTAAGGGGGAAATTGGGATTGGGCCTATTAGTCTAGGTACCAAAAACACAAACAACCCTCTATTTTAAAGGTTCAGTGTGTGATATCTGGTGACATCTAGCTATCTAGGGAAATGAAAACTCTGCTGCACACTCAGATGTAGTAAAACGTATATCGTACATAGGTTAGAAAAAACAAGTGTGTTGGATTTTAACCCTTTAAAAAGTGCCCTGCCACGCATATTTCATTACTTTTGCGGTAAAGTCTGAAGTTCTACCATGGACTTTTTTGTGGAGAAAATGCCATGGTTTCCAAGTTTCAAGCTGTTCTAATGTGGTATAGAAAGCCTGCTGGAAGACTCAGCTCGATTTGCACCAGTTCTCATGAATATTCAACATGCTAATCTGCTTGACTCTGATTGGCTAACAACCAGATATTGAAAGTTAAGATCTTCCTGAAAACAAAGAGGAAAAAGAATAGGTAATTAGAAAAGCATTGGGAGAGCACAGATCTCCACTGAGGCGGATCAACCCCCCCATCACCACCAAAATTTAATCATTTATTCCTTGTGCCAGTATCAAGATTTCTTGAAAATTTCATGAAAATCCATCTATAACTTTTTGAGTTATCTTGCTAACAGACAAACAGACAGACAGACAGACGGACAAACCCCGATGAAAGCATAACCTCCGCTGTGGCGGAAGTAAAAAAAGACATTTTCTGATTTATTGCAAAGAAAACATGAAGACACCTAGGCGGTCTGTCATAATGACAGTCTTAAAAGAGTTAAAGTGTTTTCAGTATTTGAAGGTTAATGTTTAAAGGTGAACATTGTGTGAAACTAACACCTGAAAAGAAACTAAAGTTCTCAGATAAATGCAGTTCAGTAAAAATACTTAATGGCTATCTGATTTATATACACAGATGTTTCTTTCTGATGAGACACAGGAAATGTATTTGACATTGTCATGTTGGATAATAAATATTTCACACTAATACATGGTTTTGACTACACCTTTTCATAAGTCATTGTCTTTGCTCATCATGGATTTTGTCTCATTGTGATAGCCTTTTAATGTACGAAAACCAAAAGGTTGAAGATTTGTAATGGGATGAAAAATGCTGAAGAGACAAAAACGATTTGCTTTCAAGACAGAGACAGAGATCCATGAAAACCTAAACTCAGGATACTGTTTTACAGATGATGTACAGTAAGTTGGACATACATCGCAAAAATAAACAATTACAAAAATTTAAATAAATGACTCAGTCAGAATTTTAAGGATATCAATAAATGAACAAATGTAAAATACCATCTGCCACAGACCTGCGTTTTTCTAAATGTGTATCCAATATCTCATAATAGGATATATCAAACAGTACTGAGAATGGGGAAAAAAATCCAAAAGAAGATATTTAGTGTATGAAATTTCAGAAGGGCGTACAGGCAGGGTATTTCTGGGCCCAATCTCATGCAATTATGGAGGTATCTATTAAAACAGTCATCAAACATCCAACTAGAAAAGCACTCGGAAAGCGCAGACCTCCACCAAGGCAGATCAGTGCCCCCCCGATCACCACCAAAATTTAATCATTTGTTCCTTGTGCCAGTATCAACATTTCCTGCAATTTTTAATCCAAATCCATCCATAACTTTTTGAGTTATCTTGCACACAGACAGACAGACAGACAAACCAACGCCAGCAAAAACATAACCTCCTTGGCAGAGGTAATAAACTCTCAGATATTATCTATATCTTTGATAAAGATGGACATATTGTCATCTTAAATTGCACTGTAAGAAAGAAAGAAACAAAAAACAAAGAAAGAAGAAGCTTAGATACTGTATGAATTTGGCAGCATTAAGATATAAACAGTTCATTCCCAAGTGCTAAAAACACAACAGTTCTTATTTTGGTGTGATTATACACTAAAGATAGAAAAAAATGTACATAATACTTCACTTTTGCATTGAGATCTTCTTAAATCTCCCTAAATCTCACACACTGGGCCTTTAACACAGCACATTAAGTTCAAACCTGTGATCAGAACCAAACTAAATCCACATCAGGTCGTCCTCATCACATCTACAATAATATTTTACATTGCTAACTGCTGTGAGGAGATGAGATTTGTTCTGGTCAGATGTTATTTTGTAGCGTTCAGACTTAGGTTAACTTGGGAAAACTATGTCCTTGCTCTGTGGATGCAATTTATCAACTAGGTCAAAAGCTTATTCTGGGCATGGGCAAATTCTGCCTTAAGGCCATAGTTTGCGGTAGCCACATTAAAACATGCCGACTGTCCGATCTGGGACAAAAAATACTCAGAATACAAAAATAACTGAAACTTAATATAAAAAAATATGAATGTTCTTGTATTTTTTGGAAATAACCGTACATCTGATGATTTCCTTCCAAATAACATTTGCAATTCAGACTCTTGCCCGTAAGTAATGTAAGTATATAAGCTATGCATGAGACAAAAATATAAATGGCATTTTTTATTTGCACTGAATCTCATGTCCACAGAGCTTTTTATTGTCTGCTCACTTATCTGTCAACCTCTTAGGGTATAAGGATTAAGAAATATATTGAAACTCACAGTGCTATGACACATAGTTAAAGAAAAGAACCTATATGTAAATCACATTGGCATACACAGACTATGTCTCCATAAGTATCTTTGGGGTTAGAAAGTTCATTAAAGATGTATTTTTTCCAACAAGGTGTGCATCAATACACTGCACAGCTATATCGGCAGAATTTCAGGACTGGCTTTAATCACTGACACTGACTATCACCAAATAAGATGCCATTCACCGATGGAGGTGGTCGATGTCCATCAGTTTATATTAATGGTTGTTTACATACATTTGTGTGATTCAGTTCATTGTCATTCAATGGTTGTGATGAGGCTCTTAAGCAATTTCAACAATTCAATTTAAAAAATGGAATACATAATACAAAAACAAAATAAAAAAAGCAGAAAATGCCTTCCACATCAGCCCAAAATTTCAGTAAATCCCTATTTTTTTGAGTATCTAAATTATAAATGACTGCAGAAAGTACATTAAGGAAAAACACCATGAATAAGATACACTATTCGATGGCCGAATCCATCTAACACTAACGCTCTATCTTCTGAATCTGTCATGATAGTATGAGAATGTATATTGGGACAGGGCTTTTTTGGATTCCTTGCAGCTATATGGTAGCTAATTCCAGCTTTAGATAAAGTGAATAATTATGGAAGCAATCAATAAAGAGTGGAGCAGGCAAAGAGGGAGGATGGGAGATAAGCCATTGGCTTATTGACTTGTCAAGTGTCGCCATCAACACATAGCCTTTTGAGTGTAAGTGTGTGCAAGTGTGCTCGTATGCGCATGTGTGAGTGTATAATTACTCTATATTGTGCCTCTGTATCTCTTTGTCCTTGTCTGACAACTAATTAGTTGTGCTGTCTCAAGAGTAAACTCAATAAGGGGAAAATGAGAGGATCAGTGGATGCACCTATTTTCATATTCAGCTGCTCACATAGTGGGACTCTGACCATTACAGCCCAACACTATGTGACTATAAGCTGTAGAAATGCCAGAAAACACAGACTCAAAGCAGAGCCCCTTGTGTTATGCTATTGTCTGGGATGAATACTGCAATATGCCAGACAAAAGGACCAGAATATTCTTTTGTTTCGTATAATCTGATCAGCACAAAACATTTGCAAATTTATTAAATGCAGTACTTACAAATGAAAAGTCCAGCATGTGCCAGTGGTGAAAGACATGAATGATTAGAGGAACCACAGTAAAGATGCATCCCTGAGTTTAGTCCCTGTGACGTGGGGACAGAAAGTCCCATATATGTCCAGTGAGGATGTAGGTTATGTGTTTGTGTCAGCAAGCTAGAAAGTTTCTCCCACCTCCCAGAAGATGATTGCACATTTTCATCCACTTTAATCCAACAGGAAATAGTAAGGAATAGCACACCTGCAAGACAGAATCTCTAAAATATGTTTCCCTGAGTTTAGAGGCAATGAGATAGTGGAAAATGGTTATGCCCTGAGAGTGTGTACGTGTCTGATGGATCATCATGGCCTCAGGCGCACATACACATACATGCATTCTCACACACATACACACACGCACAGACACACAGAAACAGATACACACAATAAATAGGATAGGAAGAATGAGCCATGAGAGAGACCCAGGGAGAGATATTAGCTGCATCCCTTCACCCCCTACCTGTCTCATCAAATATGATGTGGCCATATAAAGACAGTCTGCAGCAGCAGGAGAGGACTGCTGAAGCACAGAGTTTTCAGTGGCGGAAGTAATGGGCAAGAGAGAGGGAGAGAAAAAAAAAATAAAGAGGCAGAGAACTAGACAGGGTGTTAGTGAGAGCAAGAAAGTGTTAGTGAAACCTTGTGTGCATGTGCAAGAAAGAAAAAAAGAAAAGACTGATGGCGTGCAAGAAAGAGAGAGGGAGTGTGAGAGATGAGTGAGAGCAGAGCAATCCTAATAGCTGAGGGTAAAACCTGCAATCTACCATTCTGTCTGATCTCAGCCATCCTATGAGTCAAACCAAGAAAGCTTTGAGATGCTCCGTGCACATTAACCTCTACTCATCCTCCACCCACACTTCTCCTCAGCCTCATGCCTCTTTTCCTTCCTCCCGACATTGAACCAAGCACTTCAAACATGCTCGCATCAAGACAACAAGTCCTCCAACCTTAACCACAAAATCATTTGTCTACACTTTCAGATATGACATGACAGTGTTGGATAAATTAGTGCCCCTACAGGGAGCAAGGGACATTGCACAAAAAGGTGTACAAAATACCACATATATTATTCAAATATATTAAGTCATTATTGCATTCAAGCTTGAGCAATGCCATTGTTACGGTTTGGTTAGATTTAGGCACAAAAATAAAGTTATGGTCAAGAAAAGATGTTTAAGTGCTTAGACAGGCTTTCCCCTGCTATGATGAGACTTCAGTGCAGCATCCAAGATATTTTGGGCACCATCTAAGACAGTAATTCTTAACCTTTTTTTGAACAAACGCCCCCTTACGTCATCATGAACCTCCTGGCACACCTCTCCACGAACATGTTTTTGTGACGGGTGGTTGGATGTTATATCGCTCCATACGTAACGCCCTCTCACCTCATCCTTATCCTCATTGCCGCCCCCTGACATATTTCTCCCCTTCTGAAACAAACTGTCGGGGGGGGGGCGTTGGTGCAGTAAGTATGTAACACTATGGACGTCAGTGCAGAAGACGGGGGTACGTTTGCCATTGAAATAACATGTTGGTTGTAGGAAAGCAGCATTGTGAGGCGTAACGCTGATTAACGCCCCCCATTTGTGCGTCAGTGCCCCCCTCTCAGCTTTCTGCTTCCAAACGCCCCACCCCACCCCCCTGATGGTGTCCCAACACCCCTTGGGGAGCGTTACAGCCCCTATTGAGAAACACTGATCTAAGACAAATTAATATAAAATCAAGGCAGAGAGCATCAGAACTTACTAAATGAGTTCTAACTGATCTAAAGGATGCAGGTTGTTGACAGTGGAGTGTTATCTTTAAGCTCTTTTGGTGTTTATTTAATGTCTGCTGTAGCTTTTATATATTTTTGAATATAGATATGGTGATGATAATGGTCTAAAATTATGTAAACTATTCAATTTTATTGAGAAGCATAACATTTTCTTGTAAGGGGTCACCCAAACCCTGCACAAATGTGTCTAATGCTGGTGCTAAACTAGAACATAATCAGAAACATTTTGAGAGTCCATCAGCCACAAGACTCTTTATCTTATCCTGTGGAATGTAATGTGCCATTGTCAAATCTTGAAGTGTGTATATGTTTTAGCTTAAAGATAACATTACCTGTGTGAACCAACCAGAAAACCTCAGGGAAAGAACCTGGAAAAACAATAAGAATGACACATGAAGGCTGTTGCTATAGAGTTGGTCATGATTAGAAACAGAACATATAAGAACACTATATGGCAATTGTAGAGATGGTTTAAGGAGGTCCACAGATCGGTCCTACTACCCTTCACCACATCTACCATACAAGGACTTTGTATACGTATAACAATACAACCCTTTATAATGATGACAAATACCTGAAACAGAACAAGTTTGCTCAAACTATGAACGTATTTTCAATAAGAGAACATGCTCTGGGTGTAAGTAGTCATCTGTCTTTATGTAATGACAACAGAGGGCAAATAATGTAGATAAATAAATATACAAGTCTTATTATATAAATATCTCCTACATGACTCATCTGAAATGCAATTCATTTCTGTATAAATCTTCTCTTTGTTTTTGTTTGACTGCATCATATTTATTCATCGAGTGACAAACTGACAAATGTTTTGCTACAATTTTACACGCTATTATTATAGTGCGTGGCAGCATGGTAAAGATATATTTTTAATTGGTGCACGTCAGAAAGGATGAGTTCAGTGAGCTCCATTTTCTGATAAAAAAAAGTCTGTTCATTTCCACTCAGTCTTGCAGAAAGCCCGTTTAGGTGACTGAGGATTTTTTCAGCCTTTTAAAATGAAAAATGAGCAAATCCTGCAGGAAGAAGTCAGGCTTTTTTTTTCCTTCAGGTGTACTCTGAAATACAATTTTTGGTGATTTTTATATTGCACTGATTGAAACCAGGCTGGATTTTTTTAGCAGCTGTTAACCTTAAAATCTGTGACACTTGAAATTGATGCTCTAATTAAGAACCTTAAACTTCCATTTGGACAGAATGTTTTTAATGCTTTGTGTCCTTAGTTCTTAACTAAAGTTTAATTGAGGCAGTTTTTGTTGGTATGGAAGCCACAAATAAAACAAACCACCAGAAATGCTAATGTTTTTCATTCAGAGACTCCTACCCAATCATATTCAATCATATTGTGGATGTCTGTCTTTCCCTGAGCTCCCTTAAGGACACCTGTGTTTTAACAGGTGTAGCCATGGTGGTACTAAGGGCAGCCATTAATAATAACATTAATATTTTCCTCATTAATTATGTAATATGTCACCCACACGCAACCTTTCAAAATTAATAATATTACGTTTTATGCCCCGACTCTCCCACTCCATAGATTCACTGCCGGGCCGACATATAACTAAGCATCACTAATACAGTAATAGGTTTTCATTTCATAAAACCATTTGTAAATGAAAACAGTCTCTGGCATTTTTGCAAAGTTTCAAAAATGCATATCCAATCACCAGAAAGCCCAGAATACACACAGAAATTGTTGCAAATTGGTTAAGTAGCAGCTACGGTGAATGTACAAATTGGGAATTGTGTAAAATGGAAACAAAAACAGAATGAAATGATTTGTAAATCTCATAAACCCACCTTTTCTTCACAACAGAGCATAGAAAATACGTGGTAACAGAGACATTAAACCAGAGTCACCTGTAACTCAGTATTATTATATATATATTATACTTATTTTTTTTACTTTTCTGGTATGTTAATATAGGTGTGTATGTGCATGTGAAGATGATAAGTGAGGTTAACTGATCCATGGGACTTGATTTTTCATATATTATGCTGATAGGAAGCTAAAAGATAGACTGTTGTGTGGAGAAGAAGTGGGATTTCGAATATGCAAATGAAGTCATACTTTGTTTTCATGTACAGATATATGTTTTTTAATTGTTTTGTTTTGTTATAATGTTTCATTTACAGGGACTAAGTAGGATTACTTTGTTTTGTTGCATATTCTAAATAAACTAAACTAAAGTATCCACGAATTATCAGGGAATATGCACCGGCCTGACAAGACCACATCTGGTGACACATTTGGGTGTGCACATTAAAAAAAAGGTTACTGTTTCTGTCCTCCCATATTATTTCATATACATTTAGTTTCTTTCCAAAAGTTTATTGCATATTAAAAAACTGGAGAAGTTCCGTAGCCACATTTTTGGTGTATACAGTGTATATGAGAACCAGCTATTCATATATAATGGGAGCATCCGTATTAAGTACATAGATAATATAGAGATTTTAGTGGAGGATTGTTATAGATCCATAGGGCTTTTAAGGGGATGTGCTGTTTAATTCATAATAATTTGACAGAATAAGATGAGACAGATAGAAAGTAATAGCCATTAGGTGGTCACTGACATAGATATATTTTGTGCAAACATCACTAGCTTAGATCATCTATGACAGATGGCTAACAGTCACCACAGTGTTGAGCTCTCACCCCCATTGAAAAAGTTGTTTTTTTCCCCACACCACTAGTCTGGTGCAACTGTCCATGTGTGCATCATCAAGTGACTATACAGCACTTATGAATCTACTCTTTTTACTCAGTTTTGTTGTTTTCTGAAAATAGCAGCCTATGATGTGTTCTCATCTGTACAACTCATATACAGTGCTTATCATAAGAATTCACCCCCTTGGATGTTTTACCCTTTTATTGCTTTCATAAGTCAATAAGATTTGGCCTTTTTCATACAAAAATTTATTGGAAAAAAATCTTTAATGTCAAAGTGAAAGCAGATTTCTACAAAGTAATGTTACTGAAACAAAAATATATAAAGACAGATTATGAGAGGCACTGCACAACTAACCAAAAACTACTGATAATAGGCAAGTAAACTAAATCTAGAATCACTGCTGCAACAGCTTTGGTTATAATTTATGTCAGTGACAGTACCACCAAGTTGACTGTACTGAAGATGAAGATTAGTGTCACCAATTCAGCATGTGACCAAATGTGAAATGTGGTCATGATCTCCCCTTCTGTTCCTGAGTTATGGTGTTGAATAATGGTCAGGGGAGTGTTTTTGCAGAACATTATGATATCAGAGAGAGGCTGACATTTGACCTTTGGATGAAAAATGGCATCACTTCATTTTATTCTATTACAAATTTGAGTGTAACTTCGCCAGGATTAGCATATGAATTCTTGAGTTATGACCAAAATATTTTCACATTTTTAGGTCACAGTGTCCAAGATGTCTGACCTTAGACCACCAAAATCTAATCACTATACCCTTCAGTCCCAGTGAATGTTTGTGCCAAATTTGATGAAATTCCCTCGAGGCATTCCTGAGATATTATGTTCAAGAATAGGACAGACAGATGCATAACCTGAAAACACAGTGCCTGTGGGTACAGCTGTCAGCAGTGGCATAAAAATGGACTCACAATACAACACACTATTGCTGGTGCCAGTATTATTGCGGAAACTGTGAAAAAGAAAAAAGATCGAAAAATATTCCTTTCACATCCACACATGGAGCTGCATATCTAAACTGTAACTGTAAACCTGAGAGCTGATTAAATTGCTAGTTTCATTTCACAGGCTTTAAACAATTACACTTCCATCACCAGCTGAACTCTCATCCTTTGTAAAACTGGAAAATCACAGGATGTTATTCATTTCCATATTTCATTATGTCGTGTTATGGTCATATTAACATTCATCTGTACGCTGTGCTTGGCACTGTTTGTCATCTGACCCTTTGCAAAGAACTGGGTCAATACCAGTCCTAGGTTTAAAGACTATAACTAGATGCAGGAGACCTCTTAAGAAGTGAGAAGTCCGACAGCAGATATCCTCAAAGTTTAATGAAGTACTTTCTTAACCCATAACGACCCAGTGCTACTTCTGTGGCAGTTCCCAAATTAACTTTTCTGTATATTTAACCTTTCTTAAGTGATTTATCACCATTTACTATTATATTATTCTCTGTATTTTGCATTTTTTCAATGAAAATCAGGTATTTTCCCATATTTAATTTACTGATCATGTAGATGTTCATAAAAGCTCAGAGTAAAGTTGAGGGTTATTATATGAAAAACACAGAAACTGAATAAAAAGTGACCGTTTCAGTCCAATATATCATTAACTGAACATAAAGCGTCTCCGGTGGCGGTGGGTTTTACTGGTGAATCAATGTTATAGAAGATGATGGCGTTTCCATGTACACTATGGGGCCTCTGAACATCCAAATGGGTCATATCTGATGACCATGAACAGATGCCAAACTGCATTTTACACTAATTATTTCAACATATTAATGGGTTTAGTGGTTCATATGTTATTAAACATTTTAGATCAGTAGTTGGTTTTGGTTGCCAGTGGCTGTTTGGGTTTTTTTGGGTTGAGGAAAAACTGTTGAATATGAATTAAACAGAGTATAAGAGCTCACTCGCCACTGAATCATCAGTATTATTTATTATATAGACAATAACTGAGCATTTTGGAGGGTTCTTAATTACCATGAACAGAGAACAGACAAAAATATGTTATGTGTTATTTTATGTGACGATGGCTGAGAACTTGTGAGAGGATTTTCGCTTTATTTTATGACAAGAGACAGAAAGGGCTAGATAAAACATTTGAGAGAGCCTCGCAATATAATGTGATCAACAAAGTCATTTACTCTACTGGGAGACATTAAGTAATTTCTGTAGCTCAGCACACAACTGTTAGCAGACGAGGAAAAATGTGTCTGTTGCAACCAACTTTTGTGATGTTCCTATAATGTGGTATTACACTAATTGTTAAGCATCAAATGGTACGAAACTACAGAAAACAGAAGTGGCTTATGATTAGGCAATGGCTGTTGCCACAGTACTGTGGCACGAAATGTCAGTTTGTCTATTGCCACAGAGCCAATCAAATGTTAGCATTTGTACTAGAGCCAATCATAGATACTGTTCCATGAACTCATTATCCTCTTGTTGCCACAGTACTGCGGTGATATATAGTGCATACTTCAGTGCAGTCTTTTGTGTGTTTTGCTACCACAGTACTGTGGCAATTGATGGAAGAAGCGACAAATTAGTGATAGTATATAGTATAGAATAGGAATTATAATTGTAAATGCTCTATATGTTGTTGTTTTATGGTGTTCTTTGCTCTGTGCAGTCAGTTAGGCTGGAGAAGGTGGGCGGAGCTACATGTTAGATGTGGCAGTGTCCCGTATTACTTCTCAGTTCTGTGTCAGTCGTCTATTGAGTGCTGTGGTCCGAATTCTGCACTCTGAACATTGTCCCAGTGGCTGATTTATATCCATGTCGGATTTACCTACCGGCAAGATGCCCCCCCCCCCCATTTGAAAATCTGCACAAAAAAAAAATAGTGCTGTGACCAGGAATTGAGTCTTTCATATTGTAGTCCAGAGTATTACCTATTGAGCTAAACCTCCACTGTCTATTGACAAGACTTATTTGCTATCTGATCGCCTTGATACTTTTCTAGGATGTGACGTTTCAGAGTGTGACAAGTTACCAGTCGACACATGATATAACGAGGGTGCTGATTGGCTCTGTGGTAATAGACAAACCAATATTTTGTGTCACAGTACTGTGTCAATAGCCACTTCATCATAATTAATATTCAATTACCTTGAGGTAGCTAAAGTCAAATAGCATCTTACCTCAGTATAAATGAAGTTTGGAGTGACAGGACAAAAAATTGACAGTTGTATCAAAGGGGGTGGGACTTAGTAAAGTGTCAATCAAACCAACCCTGATAGGATTCTTTGTTTTCATTTCTCTCCACTTCCTGTGCTCTAACCTTACCTATTGTGAACTTTGACAATACTTTGTAAGTGAAACACCAAAATCTTTTTTGCTCCATGCTTTTTTCCACCAGCAACTCTTTGCGACTGTATTTTATGTTGTGATTGAGCGTGACCATAAGGTAGGCAGGGAGCTGTAAATGTATGGCTTTTCCATTATAGATAAGAGCCACAGAGAGACAGAGAGAAGCAGCATAGTGCATGTCCTTGATTTAGCGGCATCGATCCCTATCTGCTCTCTTGCCTCTTTCATTTGCTATGTGTAAAAGCGAGTGTGTGTTTGGGTTGGTGGGTGAACGGGTGGATGGGGGGCCCTATGGCTATGCAGAGCTCAGACAGAGATAAGGTTATCAGAACACACCTAACTGATATGATTGGCAAGGTGACAGTGGGCCACTGTGGACCCTGGGGGGGTTGACTTACCACAGTAAAACCATATATACACACACTCACATACACACTGTGACTGACCTTAAAATTAGTTTAATCTTTTGTTTATCCCCGTCACAAATGGAAGCAATATCTGCATGAAACACCAGAGACGTCAAACAGCCATCGCAGACTTCAAAAGATGTTGCTTATTATTTCCAGCCAGTGAGCTATCACTTTTGATAACAACATTCCCAAGAGAGACAAAAACAGAAAAAAGGGGGGTGGAGAGTGAAACAATGAGAGAAAGAGAAAGAGGGATGAAAACAAGGGTTGAAGGTGCGGGGGTGACTCTGCATCAGTGAGATAGCTGAACCTGAGGAGCCAAAAAAGCCCTATGCAGACAGTATAATAGAGATGGATCTGTACCAAGGGGAGGGAGGGGGTGAGAAAGGGGTGAAGGAGAGGAGAGGAGAGGAGAGGAGAGGAGAGGAGACCTTTAAATCCGTTCACACCTGGCATTAGAATGAGTCTCCACATGCGTCTCAAATTATCACTTGTGATTGGATCTCATTTCCGCGCAATAAATGTAAATAGGTAAGATAGTCCAAACCACAGCACAAGCTTTCATTTCCTGCAGGCATTGTGTACAAGTACACAAGTACAGTACAGTTTATCACGTTTAAAAGCCTTTGTAATGTTTCCTCCCACTGCACAAACAAATATACCATCAGAAGTGTGAATGATGAATGAGAGGATGTTTTAATAGTTAACATTAAATAGGAAGAAAATGTTTAATTCACTGGCTCAAAGGCGACTGGGAACATTTAAAGTGGAAGTTTTCAGTAGTAGCATATTGCTCAAATTATTAGTTCACACAGTCAATATGACCGTTCCTAAACATATTTATGAATTTAGGAATCCATCATCACTTCCCATATAACCTCAATTTAACCAAATTATAGAAACCGCAAATTTTATATTTCCTCAAGTGACTGAGAGTCACACTGATGCTATAAAGCATAAGCAATATACTTCTGTGGAGTTTTCTAAAATTGCATAGGAGGATGATAGGAAGATGTCAGCTGAGCATCGCTTTAATGTGGCCAGGATAGATTTGTGTCCACATCGCTGAAAGAATATGGCAATGTGTGGTCAAGACAGCAATGTGAGATGAGTGATCGGACTTTGTTGCAAAAAAAAAAAAACATGACACAGTCTGTCTTAAACTAGGTGTACACTATATAATTTGAGACAATCTCAGACCAATGATAACAATAGGAACAAGTGGTGCCAGGCACAACAAACCCCACCCCTTGCATGTATTGTAGTTTATTTTGGCGGAGATCTAGCTGATGTCATCATGTCTATGCATGTGCTAATGTCAGCATATCAATTGCCAAGTTTGGAGTAAATTGAAACAAAATGGATGTTTTTATAGATATTTGACATTTCGCCCATTATAAGTAAATGCGAGGGGAAAAAAAGATTTTAAAAACTCACTGAAAATATGACCTTTGACCTACTTTTTTCCAAAATGTAACCACATCTATTCTGGGTCACTGGCAATCTATAAACCCAGTTTGGTATGAATTCAAACAATAGTTTTGTTGCTGGAGTGTCAACAAACAAACAAAACCAAAAACAATACCCCTTGCCTCCCCTTTGGGGGGTGGGGTAATAATGTCTTTAGAAGTGGAGAAAAAACAGTGATCGTACATTACATTATAGGATTACAGGACAACCCATCTCCTCTATCCTGGTTTTCCAATCAAATAGGACAACATTTTGACAGTGTCAGGAACCTAGTTTGAACATCTCACAGTGTGAATACTACTACAACATATATCTACTAGGCCTGTAACGGTACACGTACCGTACGCACTTGTTCAGTTCGGTACACAGCTGTACCGAAACAGCACAGTATGTTGAGAAAAAGAAAAAGGAACAAAAGAAGTTGTTCAATGCGGAACTTTAAATCCGCGCAAGTTTTACACGGACATATGGAACTAGCACACAACGACCCGAAATATGAAATAGCAACTGATATAAGGTTAAAAAAAACAACAAATATGATGTGAACCTGGAAGGAAGAGACTAAAGACCCTCCACCATCATTACAGTCCCGTTTAGAATCACATCAGGTCCCGGTGAAAGACAATAACGAGGAAAGAGAAGATAAGACGAATGCTGTTTGGCCCCTATGAACTAGCTCTGTCTGTCTGTCTGTCTGTCTGTCTGTCTGTCTGTCTGTCTGTCTGTCTGTCTGTCTGTCTGTCTGTCTGTCTGTCTGTCTGTCTCACACACGCTGTACAACATGTAAAGTATGTAAAGTTTCACTTTCGTTTCACGCCAGCATTAGTTACATTAGTTATGGACCACATCCCCCCTCAGTTCCGACAACCCCTCCCCCATGTTTCTGACAAATCGCACCCTGCACACACAAGTACACAAAGTGGCCTAAACAGTTTGTTCACTATCCTAAAATAAATGATTTGGTTAATTTTGTTGTCAGTGTAGCTCTTCAGTTTGTTAAGAGAAAATATGAGTTTGTCCTCTTGTTAATATTGCACTTCATGTGGAATTTTTTTTTTTTTTTTCAGCAGAATGTGAACTGACAGAACTGTGATTAGATTTTTGTTGTTTGTTCAAAACTACCTTTCAGGGAAAAGTGCAATACTAATGTTTAAAATACGTTTTGTAATATTTTATTTATTTTATTTTCTATTTGATTTATACCAGCAGAATTATATTATTCCTGTTTTTCTATATTCTATTGTCTCCAAAAATTTTGGGAAAAATGTTCAAAAATTCATAAATGCATTAAAGACATTTTGAGGGGTTTTCTTTCTTCCCGTACCAAACCGAAAAAAAAAAAACGAACCGTGGCTTTCAAAACCAAAAACGTACCGAAGCGAAAATTTTGTGTACCGTTACAGGCCTAATATCTACTGAACAACCAATAGGAAGTCAGCATGAAATAATGTTTTTGATCATTTTTCAGTCACAACCAGGTGTTCTTTCTACTCTTCCATCTTGACTTTGGAGGTTTTACTATACATATAAATACCACTTTTGTGACATTGTGGTTGTTAGCTTAGCTTCCTTGTTTACAGCTATAGTGGAACAGGGAAGTGACCAATTTTATTCTTGTACATTTACTTGCATCACAGTCTGAAATTCAGTTAAAATATCACATAGTCTGCATTCATGTTGTTCAAAACCTTACTAGATCCATGTCATTGTGTGGCTACTGATGTGACCTTATGAGAACAGACTGAAATCCCACAGCACAGGAGTTTTAGGAGTACTTACCCACCCCCAAAAGGGGAGGCAAGGGGAATTGTTTTTGGTTCGGTTTGTTTTTTTGTTTGTTAATAATCAAGCAGCAAAACTATTGGTTGAATTCATACCAAATTGGGTTTATAGATTGCCAGTGACCCAGAATAGATGTCATTACATTTTGGGAAAAGTAGGTCTAAGTTCAAATTTTTTATGAATTTTTTTTTTAATCTTTTTTTTCCCATTTCCTTATAATGGGCGAAATTTCAAATGTGTATAAAAACATCAAATTTGTTTCAATTTACTTCAGACTTGGCCCATCTATAGAGGCAACTGGTATGCTGACATCAGCACATGTATAGACATGATGACATCAGCTGGATTGATGCCCAAATAAGCTACAATATGTGCGAGGGGCGGGGTTTGTTGTGCCTGGCACCACTTGCGGTAGTTCAAAATGAGTTTCAAACATATGCACACATACTGCACTGTCTGTTGCACAACAGAAAAGTGAAATGAAGTAACTGCATTTTACTGTTCTTATTGTTCTGTTCCAATCATATTTTCTCAGCCTTTTTTTCTTATCTTTTTCTAAATCATATTTCCTTCCCCTTTATCCCTGCTGTGGTCTCCACTGCTGGTAAAACACATCTCAGATAAATGACCTCACATATTCATCCCTTCACTTTATCAGCAAGCGGCGGAAAAATGAGTTGTGCAGAACAGGCTGAAACAGGGGGAGAGGGGAGAAAGAGGAGCAGAAGACTGGGAGGAAATGAGGGATATGGGTGAAAGATGATCAGGAAAGTATACGGAGTGAGGGAGGACGGAAGAGAAAAATAAATAAATGAGGATGGCCAACAGCAGGGAACAGAATGAGAGAGAGATTAGAAAGGAGCTGGTGAAAGGATGGAGATGAGATAAAGAAAACAAGAGAGGGATGGGCGATACAGTGGAAGCAATGAGATGGAGGAAATGATGGAGGGAGGAGGACAGATTAGTAATGGGAGGGACATAAGAGGGCAGGATGGAGGGAGAGATGGATAGGTCCTACTTGAGCAGACCCGGAGGAACGGATGAATCTGTGTGATGCATGATGGGAGCCAGTCCAATAAGACAACCAATCACAGGCTTGGGTCTAAATGGGATAACCAATCACGGGCCTTAGCAGCCATCATCATTTCCCATTTCAGATAAGCCCCAGCACATCGTGTCCATCTTTTACCCCACAGCAAGCTGGAAGCTGCCCTGTGTGTGTATTTTCCTGTGTGTATTGTACTATAGGTGTGTGTATGTGCCGATGGCTGTATTCTTATAGTATTGCATCTACAGAGACCCATAAATGTGAGAATCTTGTTGTGGCAGTGGAACTCCTCTATCGCTGTTATTACTACCCTGAGAAGCGCTGAACAGGCAAAACATACAGCACATTGTTAAACCTAAGTTTGCATTGTGCTGGATAATGCAGCTACAATCTAAGTCAAATGCCCTGAAGCACATGTTGAGTAGTACAGTAGTTTTCAATGCAGTCTGGAAGAGAAGTGACTTTTTAGAAAATTTGACTAAACACAATAAGGGATGCCAACATAGTGAATGTTTAGTCAGTGGGTAACGCATATTAAACACTGTGATTAACCCTAATAACAGCTTCATAATCCATACACATATTGGCATTTAAAGTTTGGAGTTAAGAGCCTTGAGATTAACAGTTGCTCATGCTAATTCTTCACTCAAATGTCATTAGTTGAAAGAAGTGCTTGCAATTAAATGACGCCACAGAAAAGGTGTAGAAACATGAACACTTCAATTTGTTTCATCCTGTTTTAATACAGGGGAACGAAACAATTGAAATGATTACGGTGACTGTAATCAGTTGAAATAATAAGAGATTGATTGTCATTATTGTAATTATTATAAATATATTATTGTGTTTTTGTAACTCCTTCACAATGGTAGTTCACATGTGGGCAGAGTGTTATTACTAATGTTTGACTGCTATTGTTTCTTTCTGGATAAACTAACAAAGTAAAGATGATGATGTTGCTGCTTCCTCTGCTACTATTTCCATCTTTCCTTCTGTATCCAAGAGGGTGACCACTGAGGAAGAGAAGAATTCAGTGTTAAGCGCTCAACTTTTTGACCGCTACTTAAAGTGGGAAACATTTTGCAGCAGTAAATGTACTTTTGCAATCAAAAATATCAAATGTAATCCAATCCAATCCAACTTTATATGTAAAGCACTTTAAAACAACTGCAGTGGACCAAAGTGCTGTACAGATGAATAAATAAAAACCAAAATAAAAGAATAAAATAGAAAAATAGATTAAAAGACACAGAACTGTACAAAAAAGAAAACAGTGCTGTACAAAAGAATAAATAAACCCTAAATAAAAGAATAAAATACAAAAATAGATTAAAAAACATAAAAGCTGTACAATTTAAAAACAAAAAATAAGAACAATAAACATATCATAATAATATATAATACATTCAAACATCTCACATGGTTTAAAAAGCCAAGGAGAAAAAATGTAAATACAGAAGAACACGATTTGTAATTTTATGCAATTAAAGCTTGACAGAATTTGTGACTTTCCAAAATTCGATGGCTTTAATTTTCTGACATGGAACTTTATTAACTCATATCATAAACTATCATTTTGTATCATGATGTGAAATGTGCAAAAAAAAAAAAAAAAATGTGACATTGAAACCTACAGCACCTACAGTCCTTCTAATTAAAGCCTGCTTTGAGCATTGTACTTTCCAAACCTGTCTCGCAGATAAGCAAAGTAACTTTTCCACATCTTTGTCAATACATACTAGGTATCTTAAATGACTTCTTTGAATTTTTTACTTTAATTTGAAAAACTATCACTTAATATAAGATTAAAATCTTTAACAAGGACACAGTTCAAAGCAGGGTACGCATTTAACGTCAACTATCTTTAAGAAGTTCTACTGATCTTTGGGAACTCATAGGACTTGTCACTTTTTACTTCAAGCTAAAATTACGGAAAGAAAAACGGTCTCGAAAATCCCAATTTACAACAACAATGTGAGTGAGAGAGAGCAACAAGGAGAGAGACAGTGGAAAAAGAGAGAGGGAGCATGAGAGAGACAGTATGACAGTATTCACGGAAGGTGTGAAGGTCAAAGCATTGGGATGTGCTGTAATTGTAGGAGACGTTTTAATTAAAGCGTTTTGAGAAGGTTTGCGAGGGGTTACAGCCTGTGGGGTGCAGCCTGATCCTACTGTCACAGAAACTCACACAGACTGACGTGTGTGTGTGTCCATGTCTGTGTGTGTTCACGCGTATCAATGTGGGTAGACAGACAGCTCGAGTCCTCTTGGCACTGTTGTGACAAGCTTGTTTGAAATTGTCCAAAATAGATTTTTTTTCTTTTTTTTGTTCTCCTAATTGCTTTTATATTTTCCTTTTTCTTCTTACCAGCCCCTCCTCTCTGACTAATATGCTTGGTTTCCAGAAGGAGCACTGCCTCTCCTCTTAACTACAGTTAACATTTTGGTGATGTTTGTTTCCTTATTACTACTGTCATTACTACTACACACACACCTGGGGCTCATTTCTACGCTCGCTCATTAATGCATTAGCCCAACAGTGTTTTTCAACCTTGGGGTTGGGACCCCATGTGGGGTTATCCAGAATTCAAATGGGGTCACCTGAAATTCCTAGTAATTGATTGAAAAAAAAAAAAAACCTTATTGGTAAAAATATATGGTGAGTTGAGACAGACAATCACAATCTATAAAAGACATGACAAACTCTGAAGCTGAAACTGAAGCACTGTGGTTCTGTTTATCTTTCAAATGTTCATTGTGGTTGGTTTCAGATGCTGCAGCTCTTTCATAATTCATAGTTTGAGTTATTGTTTGTTCAGTATTAATTGTCAGCCTTGTAAATCCAAGCTGGACTGACTGTACATATCCTGACCGAGGAAAATAAAATCCTCACTTTGTGCAGTAATCTACACCTGGCTTTTCTGCCTCCGTCCATAATAATATGCATTATATAGCCTAAATGTGGTATAAAATTAATGCTTATTTGAAACACAGTATAGCAAACTATTACATGATCAAGAACAAATTAATTTTAGCAGAAAATGTCTGGGGTCGCCAGAAATTTATGATGTTAAAATGGGGTCATGAGCCAAAGAGGGTTGCGAATCACTGGCCTAACCCCAGCGCAACGCAAAATGTATCCATGTAATGCATTTTGTGTTATCCGCTTTCTGGGCTTGCTCGTTAATTCATTAACTCCAACACAAGGCAAAATGCGTTACTACGTTTCTGGGCCAGTTGGTGAAAAGTCTGCACTCGTGAAGTGCCACGTTACAGGGCTGATTTTAGGCCCGGTGGGAGTTCAATGGGATGAAGTGAATCGAAATCAACATGATGTATGCTTCAAATCACATAAAACTGTTTTGCTTTTTTTAATCATATATTAATAAAATGAATACTTTTGTAACCAAAGTAAAGTGTTGGCATTAATAAGGTTAACCTCAGTTATGGCAAATGCCATTGCATTGTAGATAATGTAAAATTAGAGCTCCATAAGCCTCTGCATTTGCTAAACCATCTTTAGCTTGCACATTATGTTAAAGGGTGTGCTAAAGTTGCGTTCGCTAGTTAACCCAGAAATGAGCCCCTGAATGACTTTGGTATATCCCATAAAGACCCAAATATATACTGGCGACTAAAACCATCTACTGATCTAAACTGTTTAATACCTGCTGATCCACTAATCCTATCAATACATGTAAATAATTGGTGTAAAATGCAGTTTGTCATTTTTTCATGGTCATCAGATATGAAGCATTTGGACATTCAGAGGCTCCGTAGTGAACATGGAAACACCGTCATCTTCTACAACATTGATTCACCAGTAAAATGCATGGAGTTTGATGCGTTTTACTGGTTCTTTTTACATTCAGTTATTTGTATTTTTGCTGAAAGATTCATTTTTTCTTCATTTTTTTCACATCTAAATTAAATAGAGGAAAATACATTATTTGCAGTGAAAAATGCTAAATATAGAGCATAATATTGAAATAAATAGTGATAAATTGGTTAAGAAAGGTTTAATCGAGAGATTTTTTAAATTTTTTTTTTTTTGGAAAATACCACAAAAGTAGCACTGGGCCCATATGGGTTGAGGTCAGTTTTAGTCTAATCATACTGCTGAAGTAAATCTAAACCTGGCCAAAAGGTGTGTGTCCTTTCAGGTTCTATGACGCTAGTCTCACTTAGCCAAACTTATCTTACACTTCATTAGCACTGTATAAGTGCTGTAGAGAGGTTTTACATCCTCTGGTATCATTCCAGAATAGGGATAAGCGTTGACAGAGTTTTTTGACTGGTTGGGCAACATTGACTGCAGTATGTTGTGAGAGTGCATTGAGAGAGAATGTGTTTTAGTGGAACATCCATAAGTGTTTTTGATGACAAGGGAAAAGGAGGACCCAAAGGGGAACATACAGAAAGACCCTGGTCCACCGGGGAACAAACCCTATACCTTCTTGATGTGAGGCAACAATGCTAATCACTGCCCTGCCCCCCCCAGCATTAACGTGAGATAAAAAAAATTGTCAGTGTTATTTAATGAATGCTTTAACGCATTAACTTGCCCAGCCCTAATAACTACACAATGTACTACACAATATAAAGTGCAATAATCAGTTTACATTTCAGTCATTTCTCCTCCTCTTCCATGTTGACATTTATTATTATTATTTTTATTATCTGCACTTTACTCTGTTTTTCTATTTCTATTTTAAGTGTGTGTGCTGTGTTTACTGTTTTCTATTCTATTTAAATGTGTGTGTTCTGTTTAAATGTTTATCTCACTTCACTACCAATCCTGTGGATCGTAATTTCATTCACACCAATTTTGAATCTATCCATTTTCTGAACCACTTAATCCACTTTAAGGACACAGGGGTGCCAGATCCTATTCCAGCTACCTTTGGGCGAAGGTACACCCTGGACATGTTGCCAGTTCATTGCAGGGCTGATCTATATTAACAAACAACCATTCACACCTACGGGCAATTTAGATTGACCAATTAATCTATTAAGGTTCATGTCTTTGGATAGTGAGAAGACGCTGGAGTACTCAGACAGAAGACACAGGCTTAACATGCAAACTCCACACACAAAGGCCCACTGGAATCAAACCCACAACCTTCTTGCTGTGAGGTGAAAGTGCTAGCCACCATACTTCTGCTGCTCAACCTTGCTACACTTAATTAAACTTTGCTAAAATAGTTAAAAAATTTAAGTAGAACATTTTGATTTTGAAACTTAATTATTAAACTTTTCCATTTTCCATCTAAATACAGCATTTTTAATAGAACCCCAAACTTCATAGTCCATCTCTGCTGAGCATCTCTGCTCACTGAGTTAATGATACATGGAAGTCTAGCCTTCTGCTGTTTCTTCCTGCTGGATCACTGGAAGCTAGGGCTGAGCTTGTCTCTAAATGGATGTCTTATCACACAGTCCCCAGCTATACAGCAATCATCATGGCAGTAGTGTATTTTGCAATGCGTGTGTGCAGCCTGTGTGTGTTTTTGTGCATCTGTGTTTCCATGGAGCGGCTTTGTTCTCGCATTGTGTCCTCACTATGTGCTGCTGTATTGATTCCTGATGGCCAGAGGCTGGATACTTATTGATCTGCGTGCTTCCATAAACATGTTGAGATGACTTATGGTGTTTGTGCGTGTGTGTGTGCGCTTGTGTGTGTGCATGACACACAAACCATACCACTGTACCTGAATGATGGGATGATTGATAGGTAATGTGGGCAAGCTCGATAAAATACTGGTGTAATTTAGCCCACATAAAATCATGAAATAGCGGGGCCATGTACAAACAAGCTCAATGGCACACTAGGGAAATAAAAGCTTTGACCATTTAACCAAAACAGAGTATCTCATTAAGATCATCAGTCAAAAGCTGGAGAGAGGAGACCACCTTCATTTCAGATAGTGCTGGTCTTAGCACTTAACTGGAGAGATTTCCATCCACCATGTCTGAAGGCCACGGAAATGAACTGAGCTGCACAGAGATGAAAGCAGTGTGCATTTCTGTGTGGCATCAGCTGATCAAAGATGACATAAAGAAAGAGCACATGCTTTACCAGTATCAACAAAAACAAAGACTAAGGCTACATTCAGAATGCAGGTCTTAATGCACAATTTGGATTTTTTTGTGAAATCCGATTTTTTTCGTGTGTGCTCGTTCACATTACGCATTAAATGCGACTTCTATGAGTTTTGAGTATGAACTGAATGCGACCCTGAAGTGACCCGCATGCACAAAAGAGGTTCTGATGTACTACGTGACTACACAGACACGCACTGTGTTTACGGAAGTATGTTTTTTCCGCCGCATCTTCTCCTGGGACACAGAATTGTGACGTTTGTCGCATGTCAATGACATAAAGGTCGTATAACTGTGACCTGGCTGTTCACACTGAAGTCACATTGCAAAATATCGTACCGGATTTATGACCACATATGAAAGTGGCCTGGGTTGGATTGGAAAAAAATCTGATTTGTGCTGTTCAAACTGTCTTTAACAGCTCGAATATAGGTCACATATGGGCAAAAAAAATGGGATTTGGGCCGCATTTGCCTGAATTCTGAAAGTAGCCCAAGTCAGGTTTTACTTGGTTGTATTGGGGAAAAAAATTTGCTTTGGAAATCTGTAGATACAGTCACGAAAGAAATTATTAGACCATCAAAAGTCCTTAAAAACAATGGTTATGCAATCAAGTACTAACTCCTGTGTGTATCATGTGACTAAAACAGACAGAAAAGAAAACATGGAATGCCGAAGAGCACTGTTTTTGTCAGTACAATGCCATAGCTATTGATGTAAGAACTGAAGTGATTTTGGTTATTATCAGGAAAACCACAGAAAATGGCTAGGTATCAGCTCTGAAATTAAACTCTTATGAGCTATTTTTGTTATCATTATATTTGTCCAAACAAATGTACCTTTAGTTGTACCAGGAATTAAAATGAACAAGAAATTAAAGAAAACAAAGGTGGTCTAATAATTTTTTCCGCGATTGTATGGTCATTTTAAATCAATCAGTCATATGTTAACATGGTTGGTGAAAAAATTCAAGATTTTGTTGAATCAAGCATCAATGAATTAATTGTAGGGAAACATTTATACAAAAAATCCATGTTTTGTCCTTTGTACGTGACGAGAGTTTTCACAGTTTTACTTGGGAAAAAAAAAACTGTTTGTTGCAAAGACCACAAAGTATCCGAAAAAACAGTTGCTTTTACTTTTACTTTCCTAGGTCTCAGAGGATGCTATGAAAGTATAGTTTTTAGGAAATTAGTATTATGAAAACTATAACCACACTAAGTAGTTGTTTTTTTGCTTTGTGAGAAATAGAAGGAACACACAATTAAGAAAAGAGATTAAATATATTACATTAATTTGTACAGGAATCCCTTTAACAGGATGTCACCGATCACTGTATCTTATTTACTTACAGTTATAGTTACAGTTCAGTTTAGAATAATAGGTCCAAATCTGAGTTGGTGACAATTACAGGTACTGAACGTGTAAGGTCTAGTATCTAACTTGTGTCGACTCATGATCTATTTAATTTTTTACGGTTTAAAAAAAATAAGTAATGATGGAAACTGTACTGTAAAAGACCTGCCTGGAAGTACATATCAGTATGTTGCCTTCATACATAGTAAGTAGGACAGTTCAGGACTTAAAACACTTGTCCAAGGATCAAAGTTGCAGAGTCGCAGCAGATAGGTCACCAAGTCTCCGATGAGCATGTTAAAGTCACGTAACTACACTCAAACTTCTCATATAGTCAGATGAGGCCACCAATGGTTTAAATAAAAATGAGGACGCTGAAGAAGTAAAGAACCTAATCCCTACTGTGAAACACTGAAGATTTGACTTTGCAGGAAAATGAAAGTCCTGTCAGATTAAAACTGGGTTGCATGCATCTCCTCTGGGAAAACAATACAGTAGTGCCATTCTAGTCTTACAACCAACCAAAGCAACCAACACTCCTGGCCAAAAGCTCATATGATGATCTTTTGAGATACAATTAGAACTTTCTCAGCTCTATAAAATGTAGGTGAGTTGGAATGAAACTATACTTTCCACTAGTTTTCTCTGGTTTCTGAAGACTTAGTCCATATGTGATAAAACTGTTGTTTTCATAATTTTGGACAGAAATGATTGCACTACTGACAATATCTAGATGAACCAAACATTATTGACATTTTCCTGCTGTGGTTTTCAAATGAATTACCTTGACTGCAGTGGCCTAATTTGTCCCAATGGGGTTTTATAATGAATCTGTTTTTACACTCTGATATATCACTAAAATCTAAATCAGACTCACTGCATGTCAGCATTCAGAAGCCAAACCTGCTGTTTGTGGAGTTATACTAATTCTTACATTACACAAACTGTGCATGCTGATGCAGACTAAACTGTAAAACATTCTTTCAGACAGACATTAAAGATATCAGACTAAAAATAGAAGATTGAAGACTAAAATATACTTTGTGACCTGTGATTATATAATAGTGCAATTAGGAAAACTCTGTAAAATACTGCAATTATACTTATAAAGGACATTTAAAGGAGTGATATTTGCTTTTTTAAATGGAATTATGCATTTTAAAACATTTCCCTGCGGTCTACATAAACTGTAAATGCTACGCTTGGGTCTGAATTCTTCATTAATTCAACTCCACAGGTCCATCTTCAACCCCATTTCTGAGTAATGACATCAGAAAGGTCATTTTGTGCACTGGCCCTTTAAATGCAAATGAGCCACTTCATGCCCCACCCCCTCTAGGTTGTTGGCTGTGCTGCTCTGTCCCGTTCAACCAACAACTGAACATTTTATGTAATTGGCTTAAAGTTTGGACATGTTTTCAGTACGGACTATATCCACTGACAATTATGGCGTACTCTGAGAAATGTTCGTCAGAAGTCTTGACCTTATATGTGCAAATGTCGTGACAAAACTAGTTATAGACATAACAAATTAAGATGGAATTAAAACAAGTTGTAGAAATCCACTCGATTTTTGCCAAAATGAATATAAAGATAGTTTTGCAGCACCTGGACCGTTCAAATTCAAACTTTTTGAACTATTAGGGTCCAAATACACAAATAAATGTACCAAAGACTAATAAAAGTGGGTTTAGCAAAATATGACTCCTTTAAAACAAATGACAGCTGAGTAGAAAAATTTACAATTGACTATTATTTATGTTTTAATGACCTGATCTGTATGATCCCAATTAGAATGACCTTAAATGACAAATTAAGAACAATCATTAGCAGTGCTCACACCTTATTCTCTTTTCAACATTACAAATGTGAAAAATGTTAGCAGTCATCTCTGCTTTTTGGTTTGGTTCTTATTTTCTGGGCTTTTTGAGTACTTGGATATTCACTTTGGTCCTCACTCAAGAATACTAAGCGATGGTAAAGCCATAATGTCATCAAAAGGAGAAGAATGTGACTTTAAACATCTGCTATTGCTTTACCTCTATTAATTATGTTTGTGCTGTTCGAATCCCCTGAGTCTGGCACACCGAACCTTTAACTGTTATATGGTTGGGGCATAAATCTTTATTATCCCAGTATCTTGATCTAATCTTAACAGTGAGTGACAGTGAGTGCTTAATCAAAGAGCAAAAGAAAACATTTGCAGCAAAGAAATGCCAACCATACAAATTACTGCAAATCAACTTGCAATGCATGTCATGTAAGAATTGATATCTGAATATTATATTTATGAATTTACACATTGCATTTTTGTGTTACCATTTTACAGGGGACTCTGAGGATATATGTGTCAGAGAGTGAGAGAGTGTGTGCAGGGTACGTACGCCTGTGTCTGGTGTTTACCTATTCGAGCCTTAGGTGGTAGGTGCATCTTTAAAGAGCTCCTCACAGGAGGGAGCGTTGATGTGAGCAGAGATATGATGTTAGTATGAGAAGCTCTCACAGTACGACATCATTGTAATAACTGCTCGGCATGCGTGCTGTGTATGTGCATATACATCCAAGCATGCATGTGTGTGCGCATGTGGCTGAGGGTGTCACATCTCTGTGTTTGTGTGTCATACCGAGGGAAATTATGCTGATTGCCTCAATGAAGGAGGCATAAATCATATCCTCCACTGTAATCATCTGCAGCAGTTTATGTTTGCAATAAATCTTCTTATCACAACTGTGCTCAGTATCTTACAAATCAGGCTTAGACACCTGTTTCACTTCGCAGAGGCCTGCACATAATACATCCATGCTCAAACAGCGATATTTCATACTTAAATAATCATCCTTTTGTGGTTGACATACTGTGTAAAGACTACAGGTCTGTGGCTGTGGGGCCATTTTCAGCTCTGGGGGAAAAAAATCAATATGAAAGTGAGAGTATTAATGTATGTTTAAGCATCTGCTTCAAACTCCTATTGATCAGATGGCCTTATCAGCAAACTGAACCTATCTAAGTAGAACAGTGAGCCACACACTGCAGGAGAATCTCCCTAGATATTAACACATGGATAACTGACAGACTCAACATCTGTTCTGCTGATTCCAAGATTGAACAAGCTTATCCTCAGATAACTTTTCTTTCCCAAGCTCTGGAGACTTTGACTTTTCACACATACTGACATCTGAAAATAATCTAATTAATGTACAGGATGCATTTTGGTGTGATAATAAACACTATTCACTGCTGTCTTTGTGGTGCAATGGTTTTCCTCAGACACACTTGACTTCAGTCCAGGCTTAAGGTATGCAAATAACACACAGAGCCTTCGGGTGTGTGCCAGATGATGTATTGTAGAAGGTGACAAGTGGCTATGATAATATATACAGCCGGGATGTGCAAAAAAAAAAAAAAAAAAAAAACTACATCCAAATATTTCTTAATCCCTACACAAATTTCACCCACGATGTGCAAACACTGATAACATTCAAAATGCTTTAATAAATTCCTGTTCCAATGTTTCACCAGTAAACCCATGCTTGGTCTAACACATGAGATATTCTGTTATTATTCAGGCTATAAGTGAATTCTTTTTTAGCACTGTGCACAAACCAACAAGACTGGTTTCGAAATACAGCACATGGCCGAAAGGAGAAACACATCTACTTTTTTCTTTAAGCATTATTGAAAGGTTTTTGGTAATAAACAACTCCAACTGTTTCAAGGCAGTGGTTGAGGAGTGTTTCCAGAGTGAAAACTAGTGAGACATCACTGTGGGGTATCCATCTGCAGCTGCATTTAAACAAAAATATGAGTGGAACATTCATTTTCACAGGCCATTAATCCATTAAGACCCAGTGCTACTTTTGTGGTAGTTACCAGATGATTTTTTCTCTGTATTTAACCTTTCTTCAAAGATTTATCACCATTTATTGTAATATCATCCTCTTTATTTTGCATTTTTTCAGTGAAAATCAGGTATTTTCCTACATTTCATTTACTGATCATGTAGATGTTCATAAAAGTTCAGAGTAAAGTTGAGTTATTATAACAGAAACAGGGAAAACTGAAGAAAAAAAGTGACTTTTTCAGCAAAGATATCAATAACATAAAAACAATTGTCTTCAAACACTGTCGTTTATTAAACTCCATGGGTTTTACTGGTGAATCGATGTTGTAGAAGATGACTGTGTTTCCATGGTAAGTACATAGTCACTGTATGTCATATCAGATGACCATGAAAAGATGACAAACTGCATTTTACACCAGTTATTTACATGGATTGGTAGGATTAATAGGTATTAAACAGTTTAGATCAGTAGATGATTTTGGTTGCCAGTGGCTGTTTGGGTCTTTATGGGTTAAAACACCTCAGGAGGATTATTATCTTATTTGGAACTGGTGTGAGAACTGAATATTCTGTGCATAAAAACTTTGTATCCTGAAGTATTTCTCTTTTATGCTTTCTCTTTTTTTTTTGCCAAACATGCTAAACTCAATGCAAACCAAGGATTGCCCTCCAGACCTGGTTCAATCAAGGCAGGAAAGCAAAAGATCATGAAAAGTGCAGTTGCCAAAGTCACACTGGTTATGATGCACACAGTAGAAATGAGAGAATGTTTGCACTTGGTTTGCGTAGGCTCTGTAGAGACAGCGATAGCTTTACTTGGGGCACAAGGAGACAGTAAGCAACTCATGCAATTATGGAATCTGACATTTAAACACCCACCCTCGTTTTAATGCTCACACACAGATGCATCATACACAACGGTACGCACTCGCTTTAGAACAATGGATTGACATGTTCCGATGTGAAAGGAAAAACAGAGTTGCCTCCACCCACACATGGTCTGTATGGATGCCATTTGTGCTTTAGAACAATTCAAAGTGGTTCTGAGAGGGAGCGGCTTAACATGGCTGAATGTGTGTGTGTGTGTGTGTGTGTGTGTGTGTGTGTGTGTGTGTGTGAGACTGTGTGTGTCTGTATCTGTCTGGAGCTCATCCATCTCAGTTTCGCTGCTGATCTGTCTCCCCCCAAACTCAGAGAGCGGAGCTGGCTGAGGTTACTAACCAAATCCCTGCTTCAGGCATACAGTACTTTTCGTCTAATTAAAGTGTTAACATTAAGTTTATAAACTCCCTCAATGCCTGCAAAATTACAACATTTAAGTTTGCGTCATTTGTAGGCAAAGAGACGGGTCATGTCATTCACTTGTATTGAATAGAATAAACATATCACATTTTCTTGCTGCATGGAGTCAACTCAGGATTTGAGTCCTGTAACGAGACAAACTCATGAGAAAACCCAAGTACAGAGATGATCCTGTTATAAAAGTGGAACCGCACACACTCCAGCGATACACAGATCCTCACAATTCTTCTTCTTTCTCTCCGTATCCATATTAAAGCCTCTACTTTAAGGGCGGTAAACTTTAATGTTTATTGGCAGTGCATAAGGTTAGTCAGAGGGTTTGGCACAGAGGAGCTGAATCAGTACAGCTGCAGCTAAATGACTAGAGGGAGGGGCTAATTAAAAGTAATGAGCTGTGGTGACTTGTATATCCTCCATTCATTTTATGCAAGCTACCAAAATCTTAACCTTTATCACAGCTTAGCATAACTTTTATTTCTGATCGGTAAAGTTATATCATCATTGCCTTATTAATCTCCAGCAGCCTGCAGAAATGATTAAATCAGATTTACTGCACATTATTATATCTTACTCCATATTCTCTCACAACCCTCTGTCTATTATAAGGTATTAAATTCACTGTATATTTCACTGTTCAAAATGTACAATGTCATTAGATAGTGATGAGGAATAGCAAGACAGATTCACTACTTTTTGTGCTTTAAAGTGCGCTTCAGCATGAATCATACATTTGACCATTCTGAAGCAACCTCAGCAACTCCTACAAGGTGAACTTATATTTTATTTACTTCCTCTGCTTTCTAGATCATTTCTACCTTTATATACTCTATGTACAACTTTCTCTCTATTTTTCCCAGACCATTTATTACTATAAACTCTACCGTTTTGCATCTCCTCCTTGCCTTGTGATTTTTTTTTTTTACATCTTGTTTATCCACACTGTTCAAATGTAGAAAGGCCCACCTACTGGTCTCAGACTTATTGAATGACTTGTTCAACAATACACATCATTAGCGACTTCACCTAACTTTATCCTCTATTTATTCAGTTGTGTTTCATATTCCTGCTGTTTACCAGCTCTCGTCAATAATGAGTTTTCTAAAATAGCATTAATATTAAATCATACTTTGCTGATTTGTGTTGTGGCATTTATTGTGTTTTGTTTTGACATACCCAATCATTTCTGGAGATTTAGAAATATTCACCACCCTCAAACTAATTATGAACAGCATCTTAAACCCCTTGAACAAAACTCCAAGAAACATGATCACCTACGCTGCAAAAATCTAAATCTTACCAAGTGTATTTTTCTCATTTCTAGTCAAAATATCTCATCACACTTAAAATATGACATAATCACCTAAAGAGTAAGCTTTCAGTGAGATTTAATAACTTATTTTTAGACAACAGATCTTGAAAGTCTTATTTCAAGATATCTTACCAAGATAATTTTCACTTGTTCCATTGGCATTGAATTTAGCCACTAGAAGCACTCGGAGAGCGCAGACCTCCGCCAAGGCTGATCAGTGGCCCCCCCTGTGGGCCCCCCCCATGCCAAGGAGGTTATGTTTTTGCCAGGGTTTGTTTGTTTGTCTGTTTGTTTGTCTGTCCGTTAGTGTGCAACATAACTCAAAAAGTTATGGACAGATTTTGATGAAATTTTCAGGGTTTGTTGGAAATGGGCCCCCCCACCCCCGATCACCACCAAAATTTAATCATTTCTTCCTTATCCCATTTCCAACAAACCCTGAAAATTTCATCAAAATCTGTCCATAACTTTTTGAGTTATGTTGCACACTAACGGACAGACAAACAAACAAACAAACCCTGGCAAAAACATAACCTCCTTGGCGGAGGTAAAAATAAAAATAAAAAATCTGCCAGTGGAACAAGTGAAACATATCTTGGTAAGATTTCTTGAAATAAGACTTTCAAGATCTATTGTCTAAAAATAAGTTCTTATATCTCACTGAAAGGTTACTCTTTAGGTGATTATGTCTTATTTTAAGTCTGATGAGATATTTTGGTTAGAAATGAGAAAAATACACTTGGTAAGATTTTGATTTTTGCAGCGTAGTTAAAGGTCCCGTATTATGCTATTTTTCAGTCACGTCATATAGGTCTCAGAAGCCCAAAAACATAGTATTTAAGTTTGTTCGCCCCAAAATCATCCTTTTTTCGGAGTTTCAGCGGTCGAAAAAGTCTCTCTCACCGGCCCTCCTAAGAACAGGCCGTTTCTGGGCCTGCTTCCGGGTACGCAAATGAACGCATCTGTCCACGCCCACTCCCCCTCCCCTCTCTGGGAGGGGACGCGGCTTCCGCTAGCAGTACTACGCGCTAATGTTGACTGTGAAGCCATGGCTCTCTCGTCTACAATACACATGTCTCAGACAGAACGTCTTTCCAAACACTGGCTTTCTTTGCCTTGAGGCGTGATTGAGCCCCGACGGAAAACGGCGGTGTTGTGTTGGGTTCGTGGACCTGACACGGAAAGACGCCTGCCACCACTAATGCAGGCAGCTGCTAACAAGCTTGATGCTAACTATACTGATGCCAACCACAAAAGGCCCGTGTTCAAAGTAGTTCTGTTGAATGTCTCTTCATATTATCAGCTCTTGCATGTTAACGGGGACGCAAACGTTAGCAGCAGTAACCGAGCTATGTTAGCTGCCATGCTAACGTTAGACGTACACATCAACACCCACCAGCTTATCCGTAATGTAGGGTTATGCAGTAAAGATACAAACAAATGATCAGAACTTACATCTCCCACACTTATACCAAGGTTATTATCGTTAACAAAACGAACGAAATGACGAAAACTAAAATTGAAAAAACATTTGCGTTAACTGAAATTAATAAAAACTCTAATTAAAAGAAAAAACGATAACTAACTGAAACTGTATCGTGAGCTTACAAAACTAACTAAAACGTATAAAAATTATGGATACAATTCCCTTCGTTTTCGTCTTTGTCAATGTCGGATTGATATGAAATTAATTTATTTCGCTCCAGCAGTTTTAGCTGGTGACACCATACGACACTTCACAGTCTGTCATGTCTGGTCACTGGTGGTTTCCAGTCGTCTTCTGGTCCCCACTGTACCTGGAACATACAGACTAAAGCTGGGACAAAGCAGCACAGTCCTGTCTGGGGTTTACTTTAGTGATACATGGGTCGGGTTTTTTTTTTTTTTTTTGGCGTACCGTGTGTGTGCGCGTGAGTGACAGAGACAGAGCAGAGCTAAAGGACAGAGTCAGTGTTGAACTAGCATCCAGGTTAAAACTGGAGAGTTTATCACCATGAAAAGGCCTTCCAAGCCCTGAACTGCACAGTTTAGAAGAGGAGAAAAGAGGAGGATGAAAACTAATCCAATTACAGAGGTATGGAACCTGTTAGAATGTTAAAAAAACGTTTGATGTTACCAGCTACAGCTAGCTGAACTGAACTGAAGCAAAGTTAGCTAATAATGGAACTGGAGATGATTAAGAGATGAGAGATCTGCTAAGGTGTGGTTTACTGATGAGGAACTGGGTGATATATGTTTATAAGTGGTTTATATATGTTCCTATCTGCTTTAACTGCTGGTTAGCTGGTTTGTAATAGGTTCCTATCTGCTTTAACTGCTGGTTAGCTGGTTTATAATAGGTTCCTATCTGCTTTAACTGCTGGTTAGCTGGTTTATAATAGGTTCCTATCTGCTTTAACTGCTGGTTAGCTGGTTATATATGTTTCTATCTGGTTTAACTGCTGGCTGCTTTGTGCATCTCCTCTCATGCTTTGCACATCTTCGCATTGTTTCACGTTAGTGACGTTGTGTATGGATTGCACCCCCCCTCAACCTGCTATAGGGAATTTATACATTGTACGGTACATTGTGTCTCTGCTCAGTCCATGAGCCGCCCTAACCCGACCCCCAAATAAAGTGTCCAGGGTAACCCATATCCACGCCTCACTAATTTCTTTGAATAGGATGATGAGGAAGATAAAATATATGAAATAACTAAAACTAATACTAAAACTAAACTAAACTAAACTAAAACTAAGCATTCAGAAAAAAACGATAACTCATAAAAACTAACAAACCTGCTCTAAAAACTAATTAAAACTAACTGAATAAGAGAAAAAAAAGTCAAAACTAATTAAAACTAAACTATAATTAAAAATCCAAAACTATTATAACCTTGACTTGTACTTGGGTCACGAAGCGTTGGTACTGCGTCCTTCTGGATTCGGAGTCTTTGTGCTAAGCCGCAGCTGTATGGGCCCATGTTCGAAAAACACTCGTCCGTGAAATGCCGGGGACACACATACAAGCGTTTGGGAATGTTGTTTGGTCCATGACCATCACAGACAGAATCCAGACACTTTTTACGGAGAGGCTCGGAAGTGGGGAGCAAAAATAAACTATCGTGTTGGTGTGTGCAGCCAACAACACCACAACTTGCGTGTCTCGCCTTCGCCATGTTTGTTGTCCAAGAGGTACTTTGCCAGGGCGGGGCTCGCTTTGCGAGGGTGGGGGCACAGTCAGGGGGAGGAGTTAAATCCGCTTATGTCGTCATAAACGGAGCCAACTCAAACTCAGCCGTTTGAGCAGGCATTTTCACAAACTGTGGTGTAGCAAGGCAGGGAGGAAACAGACAGTTTTCAAATTCTAACCTCATAATGTGGCTACTGCAACACACACTACTATAAGAAAACTGTCACAAAGTCAGATTTGCATAATACGGGACCTTTAAAGTTTGAGTGGGAATAGGAGAAAGGGCTATCCATACCGAAAACCATTCACAGGAAAAGAGTACATCTCTCAGTCTTCATGGGTTGTAATTATTAGACCATTATTTGATTACAATTGGCCTTGATTCACCTATAGGTATTTGTCTGTTTACTAAAAGTCTCTCATCTTGCCCTGTCATCCTCTTTAACACTGAAATAACGATGGATGAGCAGGTCATACTGAACAGCTGATGTTAGCAGCGATTACATAGAAGGATTTGAAGCTTTTAGACTAATCTAATATTAGGCAAATTGCCCTACCAACTCTTTATGTGCTGCTTAATCCATAATGTAATACCTGCATAAGCATAACAGAGATAATACATGTTAAAAGTATTTAATATCAGCATGCTTAAACTACTTAAAAATACTGCAAATCCAGACAGAACTGTGTTCATAAACACAGTAGTTGGTTGCAGCCAATGTGTTGTTTGTCAGTTTATTCCTGGTCTTACACAACAGATGCTAATCGCTTTACAAGTGTGTATGTCTGCGTGTGTTCCTCCCTCAGGCTGTAACACGCCACAATGACCCACAGCTTCACTACCATCACTCCACCATAGGACAACACATACTCTTCTGACACACTCACACCCCTTGCTGATTGTGTGACACCTGCACCAATGGCTTCTGACAGGAAAGGAGTATAAATGGCCCATAAGTCAATTGCTAGGTCACTGACTTCAGGGGGTGTCAGCTCCATCATAACCCGCTCACTCACACATGCACAGGCCACAGTCTATCCTGGCGTGTGACGCACAAACACATATTTAAACTCATTTAGAACAACAGTAGCTTCCAAGCTTATTTGTCCACATCATAAATACTGGTACAAATTATGTCTTTGTAACATTAGGTGTGAACAAAGTATTGTATGTTTTGTACATAATCATAAATAGAGGAAATGTGACATCATCTGTTGGCTTCTGAACTGCTATTTGGAACAGCAGATTGTCTGCTGACCTTGTTGTTGGATCATATTTGGACAAAAGGGGCAAAGCTTCAGGATTGCAAGGGATCAAAGCTATCTGTGAGGGGTTATGGGTGAACTAATGCCAAATGCTAGCTTACCAACTCAGTAAAACAGTGATCAAGTTGTTTTATGGTCTTGTGAGTATACCCTACTAACCTAAACTACAGTCCAGCTGCCAGAAATGGCAGACATTAAAATCTACTATATGACCTGAGGTGTGATCAGTAACTTAAATATAGACAAGGACACTAATTTTAAAGGTTCCAAATAAAACAAGTGGTGCCAGGCACAACAAACCCCACTCCTTGCACATATTATAGCTTATTTTGGCATTGATGCAGCTGATGTCATCATGTCTTTGCGTGTGCTGATGTCAGCATATCAGTTGCCCCTATATATGTGCCAAGTTTGAAGTAAATTGGACGAAAATTGTTGTTTTTATAGACATTTGAAATTTTGCCCATTATAAGTAAATGGGAGGGAAAAAAGATATTTAAAATACATAAAAACCTACTGGACCTATTTTTCCCAAAATATAATCAGATTTATTCTGGGTTACTGGCAATCTATAAACCCTATTTGGTGTGAATTCAACCAATAGTTTTGCTGCTAGAGTGTTAACAAACAAACAAACGAACAAACAAACCAACCAAACCAAACACAATACCCTTTGCCTCCCCTTGGGGGCGGGGGGGTAACAAATGACTCCTGGAAAAAAATCACTGACAAAGCTCATAGTAACCATGGGAGCCAGAGGATTTTGGAGCCAACCCTTGTGGCTGTCTGTAGTATTACAGCTTTATGATACATCTTTCTGTATTAGCTTCATTATGGAACTACAGACCTAACCCCTGTGACCAAGAGCAAATACAAATGCTTCAGGTCTTGAAGTTTTATAAGCGTGACAAGTGTACAGTCCAAGTTTTGCTTTCACACAAAGGGAACACTGTCACAGTTCACACCAGAGATCATTTCCATAGTATCATCATCATTAGGTTTGACATGGTTCTTATCTCAGATCAAGTACACCTTGTGAACTGTCAATGATCCCATTGAAATATCCCCTCTGGGAAATTAAAGTTTCATAAAATAGTAAATCTTTAGTTGGTGTTTAAATAGTTCTGTCTTTTTTCCTCTTTCCTTTAGTCATCTATAAATTTATCCAACAACCATGGATGCAACACAACAGATAAATACTGACCACTGACATCAGTAAAATGTTTTTATTAATAGCTGATGGTAATCACCATTTCTAATATCAGCCGACACCATTGTGTTGTCATTCCTTTTTCCAACTCTTGAGCAGAGGACAGGAGTCTGGTTTGGGAGACAGAGCTGTTCTTGTTGAATTGAAGTGTTTCAAATATGGAACTAAAAATCAATCTGAATCAAGTTGTGAAATTGATTTCCTTTCCTTGGTGTATGTCTTAAACCCTGTAAATCTCAGAGGGCACGATGAATAATCTTGGCTAATTTATCAGTGTGGCTGAAAATGTAATGCTCTGCAAAATTTTGCAGTGATTTTGACATCATAGGTTGTTTCCTGTGAGTCACATTGGCTGTGTGCTACACGGTTATTTTATTATTTCTGTGTAATGAAAACAGATTTGCATGCTCATGGTGTGCTTATTTCATTTGGTTGAGATATCCGTGACATGTTCAAAGCTTACACTGAACCTCCATATTCACACGCAAGCCTCTGTCTTGCTGACTAATCAAATTAGCGTCTCTCGTCTCCGCATCCAATCAGATTAGGATCTGTGCTCCCTGTGGTCACATCAGCAGCTTTGACCTGTTCTTCTCCGGTGGGGAATGTGCTTCGTGCTGGATGAGCCTTCAGTTGCAAGGTGTATTTTTCTCCCTCTTTGATGTCAATGAGCTGATGGATCTGATCCAGGGAGACTTGCTGTCTGCGATCAGCACACCTCTTTGAGTCTGTTTGGTTTTCTCCTGCAGAAGAAAACATAGCTCAAGTGGACATGCTGTCAGATTATGTTTTGGAAAACAGGCCAAGTATGCAATGCTGTGCTTGCCTGCTCACGCTCTCATGGGTATTGTCACTTCCTCTGTCTGTCTGTCTGCCTCTCCCTTTCTTTAACATACCCCTCACACACATATGCCACCCACTGTAAGATCTGTCTATGATGTCGTGCTGCCCTTTCTCTTGAATCGCTACACAGTACACTGGAGAGCAGCCACCAGACACTTGTTCTCTGAGTGCGACTGGATCACATTTCAGTACTATTTGACCATCAAAGAGGTTCAAGTGTTCAAGCAGATACCTTTTATGCTGTCGGAAAGCTCTGTCGCTCGACAGTCTGCCAATATGCCTCCGTAAAGGCAGATGGCATTTAAAGGAGCTGGGTTTGTGCTTTGCTTTGTGTGTTGTGTGTGTGTGCATGTGTGTGTCTGTGTGTGTGTCCATTCAAACAGGGGATTCATCAAGTGTATTTGGGGCCTGAATCTGCAGCTCCATTAAGAGCCCAATGGTCCCTCAGAGTTTCATTGATTAGAAGAAGGAGAGAGTGACTGAGGGAGAAAATGGAGGGAGATGTGTGTGGTGAGGTTGGGGCTGCACTGGTGAGTATGTAATGGCTCTCTTTCCTCCATACTCAGCTGTCTTCCTCCCTGAAGTTCACTCTATCACCCTGATGCTCCTTCCTCTTCTTCTCTGAGGACTCTTCATCAGACATGGAAACATACATGTATATATTTTTTAATCTATGTGACAAAAATACTTCAATCAAAATTGAGTTTAATGTATCAACAAAATTTCAAAATGCAATCTGCTTGTTGTAATTTACAGTAATTAATTAATAGAGGTGCCATTATGTGTACAGTTCCTTTTATTTATTTATTTTTTTGCAAATAATGCATATTGACAACCTCACAAGTGTTGCTTTGTGTTACTGTTGTTTGTTGATTGTGCACATACTGTGTATATTGTATAGGTTTAACAAAATAAAGTCATTTGGAATCATATTTTATTTCGAGTTCATGTAGACAGACAAAAAAAAGAAATGTCCTTAATAACGTTCTTTTTTTTGAACACATTGCCCAGCCCAACTTCAGCTACTCCCTTTCCTTTAAAATGAATCTTAAAAGAAACAGTGATCATGAGAATATACCCTAACATGAAGCATGTGCACATGCAGAAATACACATGTGCAAACATATAAAAGAGGGAAAATGCAGAGTAAGCGATGTGCTGTACGTGCACAGCACCATATATCACCCGTAGCCCATTTTCCTGGAGTTTTATGGGGTTACAATAAAGTCTAGTTATTGTGGAAGCAGATAGTCCCCTAGCCGTCATCATAAACAGGTTTCTCCTTCACTGAGCTGATGAGGGCAGAAAGAGGAAAGGGAGAACAGCAGAGGGAGAAGGGATGACGGGAAGGGGCAAACATGATTGAGTCAAGTATTGAGGAAAGGATGAAGAGCAGTAGAGTAGAAGGGTGGACTGGAGGTCAAAGTCAGGAGGGTGGTGTGTCCAGGGAATATTTCATGGAAGAGAGAGCGGTGACCCATCAATATGACAATAAGAGGAGAACATTACAAGTCAATAGACTTTGAGAAGAGCAGAAAAACATTGCAAACAAGCTCAAATTACAACAGAAATTCATCAAGAAATCTCTTTCTGTTTCTGCCTGTGTCTCAAATATGCGCACAGATTAACAGTCACACATTTCAATGTGGCAAGCATCCCTCATTGGGACACAATGCCAGGTTTGCCTATCCCCGAGGCCTATGCATAACTTATAAATGCCGTCTGCTCCAGTAATACAATCAGCAGAGTTTCTAGCAAAGAGTCTGGCTTGTTTCTGCTTTTAATCTGTGCCCCACAGCTTGCTGCAAGCAAAAACTAGACAACCATTAGACAACTGCTCATATGATGTACACCTTAGAAACCTGGGACCTAGACAAATGTAGATTTGTTCATTAAATTTATAAATGTACTAGAGAGTAGATTCTTCCTCGTCTGCTCACATGCAACCCTGAGATTTTATTATGAGCATCTGTCAGCTCATACTTCTTGTTCCAGTAGTTCCTTGACTTTCTGACTTTTTCTTCCATGAATGATTCCTTTCCTAATATGTACTTTTTAATGCATTTAAAAAGCACATGTTGTCAAACTACGCACTTTTAAAATATTATTCTATTTTAATACAATCCCTTTTCCTGACACTGCAATGTCTGAGATACAGCATTTCAGTCATTTGCTGTAACCTTTGTATAAAATGTAAAGAGCATCTGCCTTTGTTAATATAAGCACATTTATCTGATGGGAACTTTCTGTGACAAACACAATGGCTGAGTAAAACATATAAACATTTCTGAAATTCTCTGAAATCTATAGTGCTTATTCTTAGTAACTCATATGAAGGAGAGAGAATAGACTGCACAATAACTGACAAGTCTATTCACTGAACACAATGGTCTGTTAAAGAAAAAATGTTGACTCAAAATGCATCAGTGACCAAAGGAGCTTGCAGTTGTTTTGTTCACCCTGTTTTTCTCAGTTGTGAAGACATGATCCAATGAACTATTCTTAAATGTACAGTATAGAGCACCTCGTCAAAGGCCATTATTTAATAATATGTCATTAGAGAAAACAATGTAATTACATAATTCATTTTTGTTCTGCGTTTCATCTGACTAAAGGCCTTATATGTTCTGTCTTTGTGAAGTATTTATTTTAAAAGTTTCTTTATCAAGCCAAGCAGTAAGATCAAGTACAGGAACAGGTAATAATCATTTCACCCCTCTTGTTCATTCTTTGCACTTACAAGCTGAAAGTCACATTTGACAATTGTAATAGTAATTTTACGTATATTCTATATTACATATAAGATTGTTTGAACTCTGTATTTTATGAGACTGGTTATACTGTACTCTGTGTTTGGTCAAGGACACATGGACACCTGTGTTTGAAAATGCTTTCTTACAGAAGTTTCTAACAGAAGTTATCTCTTCCAGACATTCCATTCTTGCACATGAGACATCATTGTGACAAAGAGAACATGATTTTTTTTTTTTTTTTTTTTTTTATTAGTTTCACATAAAAGACAATGACAGACTGTAATCTTTGTACACTCCTGCAGACAGCTTTTGCCTCTGTATGATCTGTACCTTGAAGCTTCAATTGGAGCAGATCAGTTGAAGCTACAATTATAATTCACTAAAAGACATTGATCGTCTAATGACCATTGTTTTATTTTGAGGACAAATGAACAGTTTTTTTTTTCCACAACACAGTCCAAGCTTTTTCTGTTTCCTCTTTACATCATAGCTCAGAAATGAAATGCTGAAGCCTCCAAGCAATTGACATATACATGTATTATAGGTCACTGAGCAATTATGATCTTTATAATTATTAGTGTCTGAGTAATAGGTGTTAAACCACTGTGAATGAAAGCCTTTACATCAAACTGAGTATGATCTTAAAGGCTGAATCTTCGAGGACACTTTCTGCACTAATGCACCCATACAGTATGCTTTTTGTACACCAGACTATACTTACTTTTCACGTGTATGTGTCTGATCCATGTGCAGTGCACTAAAGCCGATCTCTAAGATTTAGTCTGCTCCTGCAGGATAACACAAGGCAGTTCAAGTAACAGTCTGCAAATATTTCTTGATTAAAAGCAGATATTACACATGAATCTGAGGTGAGTCAATTTGTGTGCTCTGAAGGTCTTTCACAACAGAAATCGATCGCTCCGTCTTTTAAGACTGTATTCATGCTGTACTAGACCACAAATTATCAGAATGAAAACAGCATTTGGATTGACTGATATATTTGCCATGTGCACTCACCTGTAAAAGAGTCCATCCTTTATCTGTGAGCCTCAGACCATTCTTTGAGGTATGGAAGGGGGCAATTGAATTAGCCCCACCCTCTCTGCCCCATACCGAGTGATGTGGGACTGGATTCCATTACACAAACTCTATCTAACCCAGACTGCGGCCTATCTAAACCTCATATCCCTGACAACACTCCATACATCAGCCACAGGCTAATACACTCTAATAGGCAGGGGCCTCACCCACAGATATACCATATGACCCCGTCTCTGCTTTCACTCACAATGGCTACCATTTGTTGTGCCTTTTCCTCACAAACCCCGACTACTCTTGCTTGTATTTCTCTCAATTTCTGTATCCCATTGTGTTTCTCATCTTTCTTTCATTTCTCAATTTTGTACCATTTTCCACTCTTTGTAGTTAATTCTCAGTTGCTCGATGTCCTCTTGTCATAGTTGTCTGACTGTCAGTGGCTGCTTGCTTTCTCCACTGTAGTATGTAACAGCAAATTAGAGACAAGTGGATGATTACAGAATATAAGGTGGAGATTTTCTTTTATTGGGGAGGGGGGGTGTTGTTGTCCCTAGGAACCATGATTTCTCATATCTTGATATTTGTAAGAGAAACGGCAATATGCAATACAACACCAACCTGAAATATAATGTTAAAATGTCTGAATCACCAAAAGAGCTACTGTTTGTGTTAAAAGTTAACATCTACAGTGTATTATATTAGTGTAATATTGTATGTAATTGTAACTAAAGCATTAATATAGAACAGAACAGGATAGAATAGAACAGAACAGATCTTTATTACCTCCGCCAAGGAGGTTATGTTTTTGCCAGGGTTTGTTTGTCTGTCTGTCTGTCCGTTAGTGTGCAACATAACTCAAAAAGTTAAGGACAGATTTTGATGAAATTGTCAGGGTTTGTTGGAAATGGGATAAGGAAGAAATGATTAAATTTTGGTGGTGATCGGGGGTGGGGGGGCCCACGGGGGGGGGCCACTGATCAGCCTTGGCGGAGGTCTGCGAAGCACTCAGAGAGCGCAGACCTCCGCCAAGGCTGATCAGTGGCCCCCCCCGTGGGCCCCCCCACCCCCGATCACCACCAAAATTTAATCATTTCTTCCTTATCCCATTTCCAACAAACCCTGAAAATTTCATCTAAATCTGTCTGTAACTTTTTGAGTTATGTTGCACACTAACGGACAGACAAACGTGGGCCCCCCCACCCCCGATCACCACCAAAATTTAATAATTTCTTCCTTATCCCATTTCCAACAAACCCTGAAAATTTCATCCAAATCTGTCCATAACTTTTTGAGTTATATTGCACACTAACGGACAGACAAACAAACAAACAAACAAACAAACAAACAAACAAACCCTGGCAAAAACATAACCTCCTTGGCGGAGGTAAATATACAAAACTACAAAGAAATGCTAAAATATACGAAAGACCAACTCTGTACCGCAGATAAAAGAAATATATACAAGATACAGACTAAAGGATTTATACAAGGTAATAAAGGATATATAGAAGGAAAAATTAAAAAAAAAAAAAGGGTGCATGAGTTACATTTATACACATTATTTTGTTTATAATGAACCAAAAACTAATATCACATGCAAGACAGTAACTTGTGTTGCTAACGGGGGTACAGCAGTATGGAACATAAGTGAAACTGGTACAATGAAGCCATTCAATTGCTGTCTATAATCAATAAGAAATCACTTGTGTACTTTCAACTTTAAAACTAATTAAATAACTGTCATATTACTGTAGTTAATAAATTTACTGAAATTAATAAAGTTAGAAGTGCTATTTCTAGCTTTACAGACAGTTCTTTTTTTGTTAAACCAGAGGTTATAGTTTCCAGACATCAGACGTGTGGGTATATATGTATATACGTTTGGCTCAGACAGTGTACTGAACAGAAAGTACACAGCAAACTGAACATCACAAATGGAAACAGGTCAAACATGTCTATGTTTCTCATAGTATTGAAAATTATCTTCTAGGACCTGTCATCTTGTACATTTTACCTCCCAATACATATTTCATAAACACATATTAAAAGCTGCCTGTATTGTATGTGTGCATGTTTAATAAAAATACAACAATGCAGATTTGACTATATTGTCCGAGGACTAACCCACATATCCGTTCCAAACACAGATTTCTACCTCCATTTTTATTTTCCCTCTTTTCTTCTCTTATTCATCTTATTGTATTCCTTTCTCTTTCCATCTGCTTTATTCTTTTTTTTCCATTCCCCAGATATCTTTCTCCCACTCTCTTCTGTTTTCATCCAACCTTACAAGCCCTATTCTCTCACCCTCTCTCTCTGAGAACATCAAAGACTTGTGTCAGTACCAAGGCTCAGCTCAACAGTAGAGAAGTTGACCTTGGACGCTCACTAACAACCCAGGAGAAAGGGAAAGAGAGCAACAGACAAAGAAAAAGGCATGAAGATAAAGGGAAACAGAAGGAGAGAGAGAGAGAGAACATGTGAGCGAGAATACTAAACAAGCTTATGATATAAAAATGTGATGTTCAGATGCATAGAACACTGCTGACTGCAAACTACTATCATGTCCTTTTTTGTGGCATAAATATTTAGTGTCAAACTTACCAACATAAACCTTTTGCTGGTGAATAGTGGTCTCTAGTGAATCAATTTATTGAAACACATGATCAAAATCATAGTTCATTTATGGAAATCATACTGAACAATGTTACCATACATTGCATTTTCTTTATTTTGAGCCAGCCTAGTGTCAAAATATGTGAAAATTTATGTGGAATCTAGTCAAAAATACATAGGTGCCTTTTTCTTTGTGTAATAGTGAAGGAAACCTTGAAATACTGGCATCTGTCTATATATGGTGACATGAATGTCAAGAAGCAATGTCACATCCAAACATTAAAGAGATGCTTCCTAAACCTTAGAGAAGTTCAACGAGTGAAAGTCTTGACCACTAGGCTGTTTAAATCAGCCTCGATGAAGACCCTGGTACTAGTATGTAAATTCACTTTGCTCTGGGCTATATACTATAAAAACTCTATAATAGTCTCCCACCTGACCCAGGACCACCACAGACTGATTACACTCTATGTATTCATCATAATGTACTCCATGTGTCATCCCCCCCCCCAGTCTCTCTATATCTCTATTGCTCTCTCTTTTCTCCTCCTTTACTCTCTCTCTCTCTCTTTAACCCCAACTGGTCAAGGCAGACAGCCATCCTTCAGGAGTCTGGGTCTGCTCGAGGTTTCTGCCCGTTAAAGGGAAGTTTTTCCTCGCCACTGTCACCAATCACAAGTGTTTGCTCCTGAAGGATTCTGTTGGGTCTCTGTAAACTTAATTTGATTCTGATTTGAATTGATAAAGCACTTTGTGACTCTGTCTGTGAAAAGTGCTCTATAAATAAAATTTACTTTACTTTACTTTACTTTAAAACATGATATACATATAGGCTAGTTGTAGTTATAGTTACAGTTCATGGCTTCATACTGCAAAAAGATGAGAGCCAGATACAAATGAGAACATATTACTACCAACAAAACATTTTGTTTAATCAGAGGGAATAAGTCTTTAAAAAAGGCCAGGTTTGGCAGGCAAACATGGCTAAATGCCTCTTCCTTTGCTCTACAGATTTCACCTGACACAACAACTATGTGAAGAGACTGTGTACGCTTGCATCTGTGTTGCATCATTAACAAGTAATACACAATCATCCAACAACACACACATACACAAAAAGTTATACACAGCAATGCACAGAATGTAGTTTACAGTCTAGTTTCAATTAATCATTACAAAAAGAAATTCACAGAAACCAAAGAGTCAGAGAGTTTCTTTTTTTTTGCCAAGCTGGAAAGTATATCTGTTAGTGTATGAGGTTAGAGGTCAGTGCATGAACAGAAGGCTGCTTTGTTTCTTATAGCTAATTATTAAACTTTTAGTTTGCCTCCCGATCCTGGCAGAATGACAACAGAGAACTACTTTAAAAAGGAATTTACCATTTAATTCTGAAAGCCAGTGATTACAAATTTATAGTGAGTCAGTCTGAAGCGATAATTGTCGAGGGCTACCTGACAAATGATGTGTTAAGTGACAGTTTAAGATGCTGGTGTATTCAACTCATCAAGATTAACTGTTTATTTTCCCCATTTGAAGGACACATATTTAAGAAAAGTGCACATCTGTGTTCCTGTAGGGATGTTGTTTCAACCAGTCACCAAATCACAGAAAAGTAAAAATAATGTTGAGGCCTGACCAGTTTTCCTCATCCTTTTTTTTTTTATCTCACTTTGGAGATAACACTGTTTTATCGTCTCCTTCTATACTTGCTTCCTTTTTCTCCTCCCCCTGATGTCAGTGACTCCTCATCAGGGACCACATTAAAACTCAATCAATTACACACACACACACACACACACACATTTCCCCAACAACTGTCTCTGGATGTCATCCCTGGGCTTAATGCCAGCATCTTTCTCCCGGTCTCTTACTGCAGTGTTGTCCTCATCTCTCTCATTGTGATCCTGTGGCCTTGTTGGCCCTGGCATTCAATTTAGCTGTCATCCAGATGCATCCCTCCCTATACACATGCACACGCACACACACAAACAGATGGATTTCCTGTCAGGACAGTTTGAGACCAATCAGACTGTGGTATTGGAGCATGCCCAGATGTGGGCTAAAGGCCATCAAGGGACCCCCCTACACAATGAAGTACTCCCTTTAATCCTAGACACACATACACACACATGTGAAGACAGGAGCAACATCCGTACATGCCGAAATCACATTTGTCAAGAATCTGAAAAAGCACACAGTAACCACATAGAAGTGCACTTACATTTATCTGCAGAGGGATTTGATTTAATCTTAAAAAGCTGCATGAGTGTGTATGTGTAATGCAGACAAGTGGTCGTCTGTTTGTATGTGCGCTTCTGTGCGTTCGGTGTGTGTGTGCGTGTGTGTGCACTTAGGCGCCATGGTGGTGTCACACAATATGGCTAAGCCCAGTCCCACAGGAACTGAGGAGTGTCTACTCAGCTTTCAAGAGATCAGCACAGCCGGACAGAGAGCGAAAAGGAAAGAGACAGAGGAGGAGTGACAGAGATCCTGAGAATGACGGGGACAGAAAGTGAGTGACAGAGATAACGTAGGACGGACACGGACAAAAAGGGTAAGTTACTGAGAAAGGCATAGGAAACGGAAAAAAGGAAAATAGGTAGAGAACATGAGGATGGGAGCTGGGAAACAAGGTTAGGTTAAATGGAGGAAGAAGAGGAGTCGGTATGGAGGAGGAAAAAGGGAAAGGAGGTGAGCACACACAGTAGAGACGGGTCTCCTGTACAACAGTCAACCCAAGTCAATTCAACACTAAAACACTCCATCACAATTGATTAATCTTCCCATATGATGCAACACACATGATATATCAAACCAAACCTGTCACTGAACATGGCTTTACAGATAATGGCCCTGATTTACAGTTTATAGTTGTTTTTTTTTATTCAGCCTATTTTGTTTAGTTTTGGTTATGAATTAGATGTGAAGCCATTCAGTATTAACAGATTAAACATCAATACACAAGGGTCATTATTTTGCCCTGATCAAATTCATTTATAGTCGACCCAGTACAGTTTGTTTAGGGTTTGGTTGAGACAGTTCAGACATATTGGGCAAATAAACATTTGGTTAAATTATTGATGATTTACAATTAATGCTGTCAAACAGTTAAAAGTTTTACTCAGATTAATCACAGGGTTGCTGTGGATTAATTTCGATTATCACGATTAAATATAAATTTTTAATCTATATTAATTGTGTTTCATTTTACATGAGCAAACAGACTCAAGAGAGAAGGGAATATATATGCACTTAACATGTTTGTCACAAGCTGAGTACGTATTGGCCGAAGTGTTAGCAGAATCCCTGACTATATGCTTCATGTTAATGTGGTATTTTAAGATGGAAGTGCTTCAATGAAAAGAAAACTCCTTCCTGCAGAGTGTACATAATACTTTTTGTTGGTCGACTGTTCCGTCTTGGGAGTTTTTTTGTCCTCATATTTCCATCCACAGGGCCAACGTGCTGTTTAGCATCTTCCATCTTTATGGGTTGGTTCTGCTGCTTGTCACTACCGGATCAACTGCCCATTTGCACATGAACAGCGCTAACTCTACTTAAATAAACTGCCTGAAATGTGTTGCCAGAGACATTCAGAGTCATTCTGTGCTGCACATGGATTAATTGTGTAAAAATTTTTATTCCGATTAATCATGACAATGGATTAATCAGTGTTAATGTGTTAATTTTGACAGCTCTACCTAAAAGTGCATTTTTCTTCTTGTACAATATTATTTGAAATATTTAATTAGATTTTTCTTGCAACGAGCTTTGGACTAGAGTTGAGCTGGTGCAAATTTTTTTCTAAAGGTTTGATATCACACTAGCACAGACTGGCGATTTTAGTTGACTCACTGATGCCATATGTGGCATTATCACAGTGGGTACCATATAGTAGTTCTCCACCGTCTAATGTGTTCCACCATATAGTTTCAAAATTACCTGAAAATGTCAACTTTCAACTTTATTTATCCTTAGAAAAGGAAATTCGGTGTGCAGCAGGGGTAATAAACACATAAGCACATACACAGAAACACATACTCATAAACAGCACCCCCATATGCCACCCCAATAAAATTACATAAAACAGGACAACACACAATGGAGCCACTCCCCTTCCCAACACAAGTAAAACAACAGGTCCAATTGGGCAGTACACAAGTTAATTGCCATATGGCCACGGGCATTAAAAAATAAATAATCACATAAAAGATTTTAAAAATTGACATAAGAAAAAAAAAAAAAAAAAAAAAAACTAGATATCAGCTACGTGAATTCAGTTTTTATGTAAAACAGAAAAAATAAATGAAACTTACTGCTGCTCATTAACTGAGATTCTTCACCCTCTGACGTCATCCTCTAGTCGTTATTTCTCCAACAAATCAACACATTAAGCAAACTCTACAAGTAAACACCTTCACACACCGGAGGCATGACAAATAAATGATGTGACAATACAATCCAGGTCATATTAAAGACTCCTCATAATCCTGATTCCTGAGTCTAATTAATTGGCGATGAGGCTGTACACATAGTCCTCCACTTCACTAACTTTATCATTTGTGTGTTTCATACAAAAGTGTGGCTAGAAATCAACAGGCTCAGGTCCACAACTCTATTTCACACAAATGACTGGTTTTATTCACCCTGCAAAAACTTGAATTGGCAAATGAACCTTGTCCCAAAACAAAAAAATATATACTTATGATATAAAGGATGGATAAAAAATATATACAAAATGACATGTGAATTATGGATCAGATCTTATGATGCATTTAAGTTATTCACCCCTTTGGCGAAGTTAGAAAAAAAAAAAAAGTGCCTGAAGTTTAAAATTATTCAGAAATATTGAATTGAGATGGTAGATATGTTTTTGTTGTTGATTTTTTTTTTTTTTTTTTTTTTTTTTTAACCATGGTGTGAATGCTTGATGCTGTACACATTTAAGTTGATGTAAGCAGTGCATTAGGTGAAAAGGATGGGCAAAAAAATAAGCTTTTGCTTCTAGCCTATTCCTTTTTTGGTTTTTATGTTTATTACGATTAATGTACTAGACTCAAGAGAGAGGGGAATATATATGCACATATATATGCACTTAACATGTTTGTCACAAGCCAGGAACTGGTTGGCCGAAGTGCTAGCAGAATCCCTGACTATATGCTTCACGTTAATGTGGTATTTTAAGATGGAAGTGCTTCAGCGAAAAGAAAACTCCTTCCTGCAGAGTGTACATAATACTTTGTGTCTGTCGACTGTTCCGTCTTGGGTTTTTTTTGTCCTCATATTTCCATCCAGAGGACCAACATGCTGTTTAGCGTCTTCCATCTTTATGGTTTGGTTCTGCTGTCTGTCACTACCGCATCAACTGCCCATTTGTACATGAACGACGCTAACTCTACTTGGACAAACTGCCTGAAATGCTTTGCCAGAGACATTCAGAGTCATTCTGTGCTGCAAATGAGTTAATTGGGTTAAAATTTTTATTCAGATTAATTATGATGACTGATTAATGCACGTTAACAAATTTATTTTGACAGCCCTACTTACAGTGCTTTCCAAGTGCATTTTTCTTCTTGTATAATATTATTTGAAATATTTCATTACATTTTTCTTACAACAAAGTTTTGGACTAGAGTTGAGCTGATGCAAATTTTTTCTTAAAGGTTTGATATCACACTAGCAATGGTAATTTTAGTTGACTCACTGATGCCATATGTGGCGTTATTACAGTGGGTACCATATTGTGGTTCTCCACCGTCTAATGTGTCCCACCATAGTTTCAAAATTACCTGAAAATGTAAAACAGAAAAAATAAATGAAACTTACTGCTGCTCATTAACTGAGATTCTTCACCTTCTGACGTCATCCTCTAGTCGTTATTTCTCCAACAAATCAACATATTAAGTAAACTCTACAAGTTAACACCTTCACACACCGGAGGCATGACAAATAAATGATGTGACAATACAAGTGTGAAACAAATATTTACCATCTAAACTTTTCACAATGGTGATGTTGGAAGTTTGCGACAGTTGAGGGATTTGTTCAATAAAAGATTGGAATATATTCACTTCAAACAGATGCAATAATGGATTCAACATCCCTTGGAGTCTCATCTGCAGCCTGTATATCTGTATGTCCCTTGTCCAGGTCATATTAAAGACTCCTCATAATCCTGATTCCTGAGTCTAATTAACTGGCGATGAGGCTGTACACATAGTCCTCCACTTCACTAACTTTATCATTTGTGTGTTTCATACAAAAGTGTGGCTAGAAATCAACAGGCTCAGGTCCACAACTCTATTTCACACAAATGACTGGTTTTATTCACCCTGCAAAAACTTGAATTGGCAAATGAACCTTGTCCCAAAACAAAAAAAAAATACTTATGATATAAAGGATGGATAAAAAATATATACAAAATGACATGTGAATTATGGATCAGATCTTATGATGCATTTAAGTTATTCACCCCTTTGGCGAAGTTAGAAAAAAAAAAAAGTGCCTGAAGTTTAAAATTATTCAGAAATATTGAATTGAGATGGTAGATATGTTTTTGTTGTTGATTTTTTTTTTTTTTTTTTAACCATGGTGTGAATGCTCGATGCTGTACACATTTAAGTTGATGTAAGCAGTGCATTAGGTGAAAAGGATGGGCAAAAAAATAAGCTTTTGCTTCTAGCCTATTCCTTTTTTGGTTTTTATGTTTATTACGATTAATGTACTAGACTCAAGAGAGAAGGGAATATATATGCACATATATATGCACTTAACATGTTTGTCACAAGCTAGGAACTGGTTGGCCGAAGTGCTAGCAGAATCCCTGACTATATGCTTCACGTTAATGTGGTATTTTAAGATGGAAGTGCTTCAGCGAAAAGAAAACTCCTTCCTGCAGAGAGTACATAATACTTTGTGTCTGTCGACTGTTCCGTCTTGGGGTTTTTTTTGTCCTCATATTTCCATCCAGAGGACCAACATGCTGTTTAGCATCTTCCATCTTTATGGTTTGGTTCTGCTGTCTGTCACTACCGCATCAACTGCCCATTTGTACATGAACGACGCTAACTCTACTTGGACAAACTGCCTGAAATGCTTTGCCAGAGACATTCAGAATCATTCTGTACTGCAGATGAGTTAATTGGGTTAAAATTTTTATTCAGATTAATTATAATGACTGATTAATGCACGTTAACGAGTTTATTTTGACAGCCCTACTTACAGTGCTTTCCAAGTGCATTTTTCTTCTTGTATAATATTATTTGAAATATTTCATTACATTTTTCTTACAGCAAGCTTTGGACTAGAGTTGAGCTGATGCAAATTTTTTCTTAAAGGTTTGATATCACACTAGCAATGGTGATTTTAGATGACTCACTGATGCCATATGTGCCGTTATTACAGTGGGTACCATATAGTGGTTCTCCACCGTCTAATGTGTCCCACCATAGTTTCAAAATTACCTGAAAATGTAAAACAGAAAAAATAAATGAAACTTACTGCTGCTCATTAACTGAGATTCTTCACCTTCTGACGTCATCCTCTAGTCGTTATGTCTCCAACAAATCAACACATTAAGCAAACTCTACAAGTTAACACCTTCACAAACCGGAGGCATGACAAATCAATGATGTGACAATACAAGTGTGAAACAAATATTTACCATCTAAACTTTTCACAATGGTGATGCTGGAAGTTTGTGACAGTTGTGGGATTTGTTCAATAAAAGACTGGAATATATTCACTTCAAACTGACGCAGTAACAGATTCAACATCCCTTGGAGTTTCATCTGCAGCCTGTATATCTGTGCATCCATTGTCCAGGTCATATTACAGACTCCTCATAATCCTGATTCCTGAGTCTAATTAACTGGCGATGAGGCTGTACACATAGTCCTCCACTTCACTAACTTTATCATTTGTGTGTTTCATACAAAAGTGTGGCTAGAAATCAACAGGCTCAGGTCCACAACTCTATTTCACACAAATGATTGGTTTTATTCACCCTGCAAAAACTTGAATTGACAAATGAACCTTGTCCCAAAACCAAAAAATATACTTATGATATAAAGGATGGATAAAAATATGTACATAATGGCACGTGAATTAGGGATCAGACCTTATGATGCATTTAAGTTATTCACTCCTTTGACGAAGTTAAAAAAAAAAAAAAAAAAAAAAAAAAGGGCCTGAAGTTTAAAATTATTCAGAAATATTGAATTGAGATGGTAGATATGTTTTTGTTGTTGTTGATTTTTTTTTTTTATTAAGGTGTGAATGCTCGATGCTGTACACATTTAAGTTGATGTAAGCAGTGTATTAGGTGAAAAGGATGGGCAAAGTAATAAGCTTTTGCTTCTAGCCTATTCCTTTTTTGTTTTTTTATGTTTATTACAATTAATGTACTAAGTGCAACGATTGATGTAAAAACCAAAATAAATTCATTCATTCATTCAATTAATCGCACAAAAAAAAAAGTCCTCTGCAGTTGACTTGCCAAACTTTGTGTTGTGGATATACACTAAAACATTACTATAAACTGACTTAAATACTCCACCTGAGCAGCTCCTCCACATTGTACCAGACGCCACAGCATTTTTCCAAATGAAACAATCAATAGATGTCTGCATTTGAAGTTTCCAGTATGTTTTAGGACTATGAAGTCTCTCACGGACATAGTGCATATATAAATGGCTTTTTCCCCACTTACATTTACCAAAGTGGATTATCAGGGACAATGCAGGAAGGGAAAAATAACCCTACACACACAGACACACACAGAGATTTACAAAATGTTAGGTTCTCCAGCAAAAAATACAAATGTTTAGTTGCACTTGACAGATTTTGGTTTACCAGTGCAACATATTCTGAAGCTGTGTAGGTCATCTTACAATAACAGTGTAGTGAAGTACCATTTTCTCAGTAAAAGCATCTCTGCTCACATTACTTGGTAGCATGAACCCACTCGGTGTGGGTAGTAGCAGTTCTGTGCTTTGTATGTCCTGCTCCATGCATTAGAAAAGGCTTATATAGTGATATAATTGAGCACAGAGGAAACTTTTACCACATACACTGAATGCAGTGTTTACCACAAACTAAGGACTAGAAATACTTTTTATAAAATGGCTGATACTGAACAAGTAAAATATAATATTGCTGATAACATTCAGTACACCAGCTTGCAGACAATGAATTGAATGGACACGTGGTCTGGGTTACTACAGAGATGTTCTTCCCCCTTGATGTAAACAAAAACACCCAGGAAATATATAGCCACCTCAACAGGTTAACCACTTTAAAAAACAAAGCAAAAGATTTGCCTGAAAACACCTCTGAGGAAGCAGGAAAGCAGCTGTAGCAAGAAAAATATCACAGCGGGACACAAACAGCATGACAGTGATTCTATACATAAGTACTAGAATAGTCAAATCTTTGGTCTTATAGAACAGTGCAGTGCATGAAAAGATCTTGTGAATAGGCTCAAAGGAATGAAAAGACTAAATAAATTGTACATTTATATGACAAGAAATATACGGAAAAGTATATAAAATCAGAAGTGGGCCTTAATGGACAATAATTTCTGTCTTAGTTTTAATTTTTTCACTTTGTCTTAATACAGTTTTGGGGTTTTTTTTGTTTTTTTTAATTGAACTACTAATACTCGGGGCTTTACGCACTGGGAGCAAGACAAATAAATACAGAAAGTATTTTAAATCAAAGCTAATAGAGACGCAAAGAAACATAGATTTGTGTAAGGTCTTACTTTCTTAAATTATAAAAACCCAGTGCTACTTTTGTGGCACTTTTTCTCTATATTTGACTTTTCTTAAGTGATTTATCACCATTTATTGTAATATTATCCTCTGAATTTGATGTTTTTTCAGTGTAAATCATGTATTTTCCTATATTTAATTCAATGACAATGTAGATGTTCATAAAAGCTCAGATTAAAGTTGAGGATTATTATAGCAAAAACAGAGACAACAGAAGAAAAAGTGACTTTTTCTGTAAAATCTATCATTAAATTAACATAAACCAAGTGTCTCCATCCACTGTCATCGATCCAACTCCATGGGTTTTACTGGTGAATCAATGTTGTAGAAGATGACAATGTTTCCATGGTAACTGTGGAGCCTCTGAACACCCAAATGGGTCATATCTGATGACCATGAAAAGATGAAAAATTATATTTTACACCAATTATTTACATGGATTAATAGGATTAGTGGATCAACAGATACTAAACAGTTGCATCAGTAGGTGGTTTAGGACGCCAGTGGATGTTTGGGTCTTTATGGGTTAATAAAGGTTTCAACTTTGTCTCTAGCTGTCATATGCAGACAGTATTTGCATATAAGAGCTGAAAAACTGATGTTGTCCAGTCATCGATAAAATAAAGATGGGCAGAATTTGGGACGAGAATTAAGGAAAAAAAAAAAGTAATAGTGATGAAAATTAATCTAACAGTTTTAGCGTAAAGAAACATAATTTCATACAATGCGTGCATACAGAACCATCACCACCAGTGTTGTACATCTGGTTATAACGTCAGAGTAATAATAACAAAAACACAGTTGAACCAGACCCTGAACCAGCAACTCATGAATCCAGAGCCACAGTTGCAACGGACCCAAATCAAAGAGATCGCTCCTCCAAAGACATACCAGATAGCTAAACTGGCTTCATTCACAATGCTCATCATTTGAAAGACAAATAATATCATTCAACAAATGTGACACCAGGTCATAATGTTACAGTTCACGCTTAGTTATTTATTTTCAGTTTGTCGCTGTATAAAAACACTGCTGCCAGTTCTCTCACTAAATATCCTTTTTCTCAGGCAGTGAAAAAAAACCCTAGAATTGATAACTGCATCGAGCTGCACGCTGATCATAGACAGGTCTGAGAGTTAATTACCGTGGTGAAGAGACCCCGGCTGAGTACCTCAATAGTGAAATCTAGTAGTATAATTTTACATTTTTGGTTAACATTGCACAGGCTTGAAAACATACTCTGATCTCCTGTGTTATCTCATCATTTCATTTTAATGTCATTTAAAACAAAAAGTAAAAATGAAAGGACGAATGATTAATGCTGATAATCATTGATTGTTTGATGACTGATGATGTTTTATTTTGACAAGGTCACATTGAAATGTTAATGTACAAAACTGATCAATAAGGGGTTGCTTTCTTTGGTCTGTGTGTTCTGTCCATATTGGCAGTGCATGTACAGTGTCCAGGTCCAAAAACACACATTAAAGCTACTGACTATCCATAGAGTCTTGTTATTTGGTGTTACATACCTTGTCCTTATAATTTGTTATCTTTATATATTTTTATGCCCTTTTGTTTTGTTTTTTTTCCACAAAACAGAGTGCAAATCACAGGTCGACCATTACTGTTGTGAAGTGATATTGACATCATTTTGTCTTTGTGTGACTTGGTATCACAAAGGTACTTTTTTTTTTCTTATCAGGGTGTATTTTCTTTGTAACTCTCCCTGCAAAGTAGAGCAGGTTATGTTATGATAGTGGATCGTTTTGACTATTTGACTTTCCTTAGTGATCTAACTTAACACATACTATAAAAACCGAATGATTAAAGCACAAACAGGTTTGACTTCCTGATAATACAACCTTTGAGAGTTAGTTTGCTTTACACTGAATTTTACTTTTGTATTTGTTCTTCATTTACTCTCATATTTATAACAGCGCCAGGGTGGCAGTGAAATATAAATAATAAGATCAGATGTAGCTACACATGTGATATTAACCCACACATTCACTTAGTAAATGGTTTGGTATATCTTTGCTTCCTGGTTTTGGCTGGAACTGCTGTGTTGCTTCTTTTATGTATAACAAGTTTTTCTTGTGTTTTGTTTTTCGTGTGATGAATATGTAGGTGATCTCTACCTGTGCATGTTACTTACTCTTCTCCATCCCCTATGGGATATAAGGCTTCAATGAGCCCCCTTCATTGTATGTGGGCCTTGGCAGCATGTCATCCTTCTCCTTACATGTTAATCTTATGACGCTCCTGTTCCACAGTTCTACACCAGATGCTTTTGGTTTTCTTTTGTCCATCTTAAAGGGGTCATATTTTGTTAAACCCACTTTTATTAGTCTTTGGTACATTTATTTGTGTATTTGGACTCTAATAGTTCAAAAAGTTTGAATTTGAACCCTCCAGGTGCTGCAAAGCTATCTTTATAATCATTTTGGCAAAAATCGAGTGGATTTCTACAACTCATTTTATTCCTGCTTGACATTTGCACATATAAGATCAAGACTTCCAATGAACATTTCTCCGAGTATGACATAATTGTTTATCAACAACGGTTGTAGTCCATACTGAAAACATATCGGAACTTCGAGCTGATTACCTAAAATGTTCCATTGTTGGTTGTATTAACGAACACAAGTGCCTGAACGGGACAGAGCAGCATAGCCAACAACCTGGAGGGGGCGAGGCATAAAGTGGCTCATGTGCATTTAAAGGGCCAGTGCTCAAAACGACCTTTCTGGTGTCATTAGTCAGAAATAGGGTTGAAGATGGACCTGTGGAGTTGTGAATTAATGAAGAATTCAGACCCAAGCATAGCATTTACAGTTTATGTAGACCACAGGGACATGTTTTAAAATGCATAATTCCATTTAAAAAAGCAAAATATCACTCCTTTAAGGGATCCGCTCGTACGCCATCGTTAGCACATGTCCAAGTCATCTTAACCTGTGCATGTTAGTGACTGGTCGACTGGTTACAAATCCACTTTTTGTATGTGAATGCACTCATAATCAGAAATAATCTTAAATCATAATAATCATAATAATATAATATAATAATCATAATCTTAAAGCCTGGAATGACAGGATGAGTTGATAACCGTAGTGTTGTGACAGAATGGTTGGTCTTACTGGGACAAGCAACACAAAGTGATCCTGATTCTGTTGAAGGTGGTTTATGACTCAGGCCCTTGGTGTGTAAAAATCTTTACCATGAAGCTTTCCCTTTTTTATGTACTCATTTAGCACTGATCCTGAAGGACTACACAATCCATATGTTTTCATGCATGACTGATTACATCTCCACCGCCTTGGTGGAGGTAATAAACCACTCATAACCTATTTGGCTTGTTCCACTAAAAGGCAGAAGCATCAGATTGTGATTATCACACATACAGCACCACACAGTTGGTAAACTATTTTCCCTACGGCTTCACTTTTCACTATTATCATATACACAGCTCTGGTGGCTCTTTGCAGACACTGTGGGTTTAAACCAATAGAAAGTGTGAATGTAAAGTGTTAGCCTATCTATTAATTATGAGAAATACATTTTAATTTGTTTTCTATTTTTAGATTTTCTATGGTCACTAATTGAATGTCTTTTTAAAGTAGATGTAATGCACGTACATACTCTTATTTTCGCCTGGGTTTATTTGCGTTAAAATGCTTTTTCTGTTCCTCCCTTCTTAATCCACCCCCACATCTTTCTTCTCCTGCGTTTAGCTCTGCAGCTCTAATTAAGTGGACTGTCTAGATGACATTTGCTGTTAAATGAGTCCCTTGTCCTTGTCTCCCTATTAGTCCTGTGTGTGCGTTTGATTTTCTTGTATAATAAATGCATGCATAGATACATAACAGCTCCCATGTTTGTCTCAGGTGGTGCGTAGGAATATTTTCCAGCATGCGTTCACACCGTCTTGGGTGCAGGCCAGAGGTGCTGATTGCCATTTGACCGCAGGGCTATTTTAAGGCCCAGTATAATTTGTGGTGATTGATTGTGATAATTAATTTGCCGTAGGTAGATGATTGTGGTAATTAATTTGCTGCAGCTTGATGATTAAGGGTTGCTGGTGTCCCGTTGTGACCAGCACTGTTTGGCCGATTAGCTCCTTTGCTGCCACATTCATTTATTGTTAGAGTACACCCCTGTTCACAGCTGTAGCCGGGGCCCACAATCTCCCAAAGCATGTGACCTCAAGGAAACTTTGGGCTCCAATTTAATGTATAACTCTGACCATCTAAATTAAAAGCTGATTGTACTCATGTATGCCACAATGAATTAAACATTAAAATTGTGTACCAAACTGCTGGCTCTTACTGCAGCACTTGTAGTTAATCTCAATCAGACAACACAAGTGAAATCAGCTCTGTTTAGTAATATTGGATTTTATTAGTTTTATTGGAACTCAAATCTCTGAGCACAAATATACACAGTTAACTAAGAAGTGGGAAACAATGAAAAAAGTGAGCATACTGGGAATAAAATGTGTTTTAATCTCTTTTTCATAAAATGTTTAATATATCCTCTCAAATTTCTCCCCTTCTATTACAAAAAAAGACTCGTGGAAGTCACAGCAAGATAGTAGAAATATTGCTATTTCTACCCTTCATTTGCCTGGTATTCCCCATAGTCTCAGCAAGATTGGTGA